>NC_044068.1:3621316-3654705 GCF_902167405.1 Gadus morhua
ACACAGATACTCCACCACCTCCACCTCGCGCACCTCTCCTCCTCCTCCTCCTCCTCGCTCCATCCCGTTCCTCTCCCCGTCTGCCCGGCTCCAGACAGATGTTTGATGGAGATGGGGAGTGTGTCACAGGTCATTATTCGGAATACCATGTGGCGCTGTGCTTCATTAGCTATGCCAACACCTGGGCCTCCTTCCGTCCCCTTCACTCCCAGGCTGCTTAACGTGTGGGCGTGCGTGTGTGTGCGTGTATGTGTGTGTTAATATAGGTGTGGAGCCCGCCGCTGCCCATCTTGCCCCCCCCTGCCCATCTTGCCCCCCCCCCCGGCACCTTAATGAAGCGGATAACACTTATCGCACGCCCCCCCCCCCCCCCTCCCAAAAAAAGAATGACATAATTACACAGAATTGCATCATTTCAGCCTAGTAACCTCCTAACTCTGGAAGTGAGTTGTCTCACCAGCACTTCTGCCTTTTGTGGGGCTCTGTCGAGATTACCGGAAGGCTAATGGGGAGGGAGATGGATCTCCATGAAGGCTGATGGATGGTTGGATGGATGGATCTGGGCGAGGAGAATGGCAGAGGCCGGGGTGACATTGCACACGATCACACGTGGACGGTTTTAGTTTTTTGAAAAGCACCGGCGTCATTATCTTCCCGGCGGTCTCTCGATCCATTCTCATCACACGCAGCAGATGCTAGTCCGCAATTGCTCACACCTGAGCTGTGTACGTACGTATGTACGTGTGTGTGTGTGTGTGTGTGTGTAGTTGCGTGTGTGTTTGTGTGTGTGTGTGTGTGTGTGTTGCTTGATAAAGCAACCATTATAATATTACTCTTGAGAGAACTTAAAACCGGCAAGCCATGAACACCTGAGTAGAATTCGAGCTTCCATAATTAGTTTAAATTAAAACGTTTGTC
The DNA here is from genome assembly GCF_902167405.1 of Gadus morhua. Taxonomy (NCBI): domain Eukaryota; kingdom Metazoa; phylum Chordata; class Actinopteri; order Gadiformes; family Gadidae; genus Gadus; species Gadus morhua. The sequence continues at coordinate 3,622,235 of NC_044068.1, forward strand.
TGCATTCATTTTCATTGCATTTTCATTTTTTTTCATCCCTGTTCTTTTTTTGAAACACACACACGCACAAACACACAAACACACACGCAGGCTCACACACAGTGCTGTGTGCCTCCCATGCTTGTGTGACCCTTGAAGGACCTGTGGTCGTGTTCCTCAGGTGGGAAGCTGTGGTCCCACATCGGGAAGTTCCTGCGCTGCTCCAGCCCCGACGACAGCTTCGACATCCCCTTCATCCAGAAGAGCCACACCACGGCCGTGCACTCCCCGCAGCGCGCCGCACCCGCTCCCCAGGCCTCAGCCTCGGCCTCCGGCAGCTCCGGGTCGGGGTCCGGCTCCGGGCCTGCCACCAGCTCTCCGCCCTGCCCCGGCTCCAGGCCCCAGCGGGGAGGGAAGCCCCCCCCCCCGCTCCACCTGAAGGGCGCGGGGCTCCCCCCGGGGATGGCGGGCGGGAAGGGGGGCACGCCGGAGTCCGGGGGCACCTCGGAGGAGGAGTGCACCAACAGCTACCTGACGCTGTGCAACGAGTACGAGCAGGACAAGGTGGAGCCCGACGAGCTGGAGGAGGACGAAGAGGCCCGCAGCGGGCATGAGGCGTCGTCCCTGTCCCTGGACGCCCCCGCCGCCGCCGACGCCACCGCGTCCGCCTCCCCGCGCACCCACTCGCTGCGGAGCAACGACAGCCTGTCCTCGCCCGTCAGCGCCCAGGAGCTCTGCTTCTTCGCCGAGAGCGCCGGCGGCGAGGGGGAGGGCCGCGGGGGGGAGGAGCCTGAGCCCGGCGAGGTGTTCAGCCCCCTGCCCTCACCGGCGGGGCCCGGGCTGTCCCTAGACCGGTCCAAGCACACCCCCATGGAGTTCTTCCGCATCGACAGCAAGGACAGCGCCAGCGAGGTCATCTGCCTCGATGTCAACGTGGGCGGCGACCTCCTGACCTCTCCCAAGCCCCTGGGTCCCGACCCGGACTCAAAGCTCAGGGAGGAGGAGCTTCCGGAGATGGCCCGGGAGGTCACGGGCCTGGGCTTCGAGCCGTGGGGGCTGGACCCCAGCGACGACGCGGCCTCCAACGAGTCGGTGCCGGTGATCTCCTTCAAGGAGGCGGCGGCGGCGGCGGCGGCGGACGAGGGACCGCCCCCTGACCTGCTGGTCAACCTCCCGGCCGGGGGGGGCACCGGGGGCACCGCCTCGGAGAGCGAGGCGCCGGAGGCCCCCGGGGCGTGCCGGAGGCCCGGCCCGGACGTCCTGCAGCTCCACGGGGGGCCCGAGGACGCCCCCGCCGCGGCGCCCCCCGCACCAGGACACAAAGCGTGCCAAAGCGACCCGTCGGTGCCCTATCCCGCCCCGCTGCCGGAGCCCGACACAAACACTGAGTTCGTCAGAGTCCGGCCGGACGAAGGCCGCGTCCCGGGCGCGGGCGGGGGCGGGGGCGGGGCTGAGCCCTCGCTGTGTCCAGGCGACCCGGACGAGGGGGGCGTCGCCCGGCTGTTCGCGGCGCTGGACGAGCTGACGCTGGCGGCGGCCCACGTGCACATCCCCGAGGAGTTTGTGCGGTGCTGGGCGGTGGAGATGGTGACCGCCCTGGACGCCCTGCACCAGGAGGGCGTCGTCTGCCGGGACCTCAACCCCAACAACATCCTGGTCAACCACCAAGGTGAGGCCCTGGGGCCCGCACTGCGGCCCTCCTGAGACTGGTCCGCTGACGAAGCCCTGTTCCGTGTGTGTTCGTCTTTAAAGCTAGGGTGGGCACTTTGGAGAGCCAAGGCCGGCAGCTAGATTTAAACAAGAAAGAATTCAACCAGAACTAAAAATTGCGGTTCTCTCGTTATCGGGCTACATTTTTTTTTAAGTGCTTTGGTTCAAACCTATATTTTGTATTTATTTGTATTTCCATAGCTTCTTACAATCCCTTATCGGGTTTTCTCTTGCACGATTTATATTCAGATGTAGCGCCAACCTGTCCATATTGTGTGTCTTCCCTTCAGACCTCAAGAGCTGCAACCCTTCAGCGTTAAAGACGCTCGACTGCAGTGGCATGCTTAAGGATTGATTAATAGTGAGCAAAGGAGGAGAATAATGACATTCATATCAAAGACCGCCCATAAGTAGGCCCAAGTACCTCCTCTCAAGCTCCAGGGCGATTCGTTTGAAGACCCCTGTTCAAATAACTCCTCATCCCTACTCAGCCATCAAGTTATGTTTGATTTAAGGGTCTGGATCGCTAATCATTAGTCCTCTTAACTGACCGGCCAATTTGTGAGAGAATTCTCCCCAGGTGAAGAAGGTCTGCCTACCTTCCAACAGAGAGGGGGGTTACCAAGGCTTGTGTCCCTTCACCCTTCACTATTGCCCCCCTCTCCCCCTGTATCTCTCTCTCTCCCTTGCTCTCTCTCTCTCTCTCTCTCTCCCTCGCTCTCTCTCTCTCTTTCCTTCTGTCTCTCTCTTCCCTGTCTCTTCTGTCTCTTTTTTTTCACTGCCTCTTCTGTCTGTTTCTCTTGCTTTCTCTCTCTCTTCATATGTTTTTGTCTCTCTCTCTCTCTGTCTCTGTCTCTCTATGTCTCTCTCTCTCTGTCTCTATCTCTCTCTGTCTCTCGCCCTCTCCTTCTCTAGGTCTCTCCTTCTCTCTCCTTATTTAGGTCTCTGTCTCTCTCCCTCTCTCCTTCTTTAGGTCTGTCTCTCCTTCTCTACCTCCACCTCGTTATCAGCGTACGTCTAATTAGCTGAGTGGTTGTTTTCGTCTCCCCGGTGGTAATTATTGTTCTAAAGGGCCCATCAAGGGTGTAGCGCGGTGGTGCATCAGTCTGGCTAGCCCGGTGCTAATGGCTCTGGCTAGCTAATGACGCCATTAGTTCTAATGATAGTGCTAACGGGGTAGCGGCTAAACAGGAGTAATCGCGCCGCGAGCCGCGCTCTGAGCTAAATGAAAAGATGAGGACAGAACAGTCAGACGGGGAGATGAGCGGAGAGGTAGACAATGAGTGGTCTGAGGGGGAGGCACAATTTGGAAAGTAGGGAGAGGAGTCGGGGACACTGAATACACCAGACACACACTCACACACTGTACACACACAGACACACACAAATGCTGGACACACACTGGACACATGGTTGACACACACACACATGCTGGACAAACGCTGGACACACACACATACACACACACACACACACATACTGGACAATCACACACACACTGGACACACACACACACACACACACACACACTGGACACACACACACACACACACACTGGACACACACACACATTGGACACACTCACACAAACACACACACACTGGACACACAGACAAACAGTGAAACACAGTGAACATGTGTGTCTACAAACATAGACACACGCTGGATACACACTAGACAAACACACTGGACACTAGGTGCGTGGGTTTGAAGGGGGGGGGGGGGGGGGGCGTACCATGAGTACTGTTTTGATTTAAAAGATACTCTCTCTGACACCTGTCTGTCTCTCTCCCTGTCTGCCTGTCTTCCGCGCTCTCTCTCGCCCCCTCCCCTTTCCATACCTCTCTGTGTCCGTGGTCCATCTCAGGTCATATCCAGCTTACCTATTTCTGTAGTTGGAGCGATGTGGAGGATTCCTACGACAAAGAGGCCATGGCCAACATGTACTGCGCCCCAGGTGAGGCGCGCACGCACACACACACACACACACACACACACACACACACACACACACACACACACACACACACACACACACACACACACACACACACACACACACACACACTAGAGATGCGTGGTTGGCGGTTGGCGGTCTAAACCGCGGATCGGGCAGATGACGCGACAAATTTTTTTAATTAAATTCGGGCGGGTGGCGGTTAAACCAATAAAAAAAAAAAATGGTATTCTTCTTTCTGTTGTTATATATATATAACAACTTCAGGCGGTGAATTATATTTCATAATTCACTGTTGCTAAACAGATCGCTGTCAAGGAATGTGGATCTTTTTTTTTTGTGGTAACTTGTCAACCCCAGCGTCTTCGGTTGCTAATCGACGTCAACGTCTTTGGGGGCGGATTATTGATCAATGCTTCGGAGATGGCAGCGCAGGCAATAGGCTATCCTACTAGGGACTTTAGCCTTGCAATATCTTTGCTTCATTGGATCAGTCTCCTTTCAAGAACACGCCAGAGCTTTCTAGCTCCGCCTCAGCAGCACCTTGCATCGACGTATAAAAGCAACCGGTGGATGGCGGGTGGATGCAGTTTTAAAAATTGGTCAAAAAACGTTGGTGCTGATGGATGGATGATGCGTTTGTGATGCGGTTGCGGATGAAATAATAGCCCATCCGCGCATCTCTCACACACACACACACACACACGCACACACACGCAATCCCGAGGGGCTGGGCTGCAGATGACAGGCCGGCCTGTAACTAAGAGGATGTGTGAGCTGAGTTAATGCTATGCATGTGGCTCCATAAGTAGGCCACTGTCCAATGGGCACAAAGGCCTCATTCATGGGCAGAGTCGCATAAAGAGTCCTGATGAGTGTGTGTACAACTGCAGGCAGCCTGGCACCACCCTCTTCCTCCCCCCCTCCTCCTCCTCTCTACTGACTACTCCTCCCTGTCTTCCTCCTCTCCACCAACTCCTCTTCCTCCTCTCCACCAACTACTACATTTCCTCTTCCTTTTCTCCTCCTCCTCCTCCTCCTCCGCCTCTCCAACAACTCCTCTCCACCAACACCTTCTCCTCCCCTTCTTCCATCTCCTCTCCATCCTCCTCCTCCTCCTCCTCCTCCTCCTCCTCCTCCTCTTCCTCCTCCTCCTCCTCCTCCTCCTCCTCCTCCTCTCCATCCTCCTCCTCCTCCTCCTCCTCCTCCTCCTCCTCTCCATCCTCCTCCTCCTCCTCTCCATCCTCCTCCTCCTCTTCCTCCTCCTCCTCCTATAGAGTTATTTAGTCATTGATGAACACAATCCCTTTAACACTGCTCCATTATCGTTGCCCTACAAACTCGTGTGTGGATACGATTCGGGTTGCTTGATTTGCAACGTTTTGTTAAATGTGCATTTGGCATTGTTTAAAGGTGGGCATTACTTTACACTAATTATTGTAAGTGTTTCCTATTACAAGGCTGGACTATTCAAAATCCTGCCATACTGGCCATGGCTCTTTTAAAGTTTACAGACTTTTTTATGCTTGCTTTATGTATTATTATATATTGTACTTGCCACTTCGACGATATTCTATCAGGTACTTAATCCGTCACTATCAGAGCATTTCTGGGATTCATTGGTCGTTTCTCTATTTGTTGAGCCGTTCCACTTGCAGTTCCCCTGTCCGTCCTGCAGGGGGTGCTGTTGCACCATAATGAGCCCTCTCTCTGTGGTGGTGACCCTGAGTGCAGCCCCCAGCAGTCGTGAGACTGACCTAGCATGCTGTTTAAAAGGCTGCCTAAACAAACACTGTCATAGTGTTTAAAGGAGACATATTATGGCTTTTTCACAACATGTAAACATAGTATTTGAGTTCCAGAAAACAGGTTTTCGAAGCTGTTTGCTGGATATAGCTTTTAGGAAAAGAAAAACCTTGCCTACCGCTATTCCCCTCTGTTTCAGTTCCTTCTTAATGCGCTGTTTTGGTGTCTGTAGCTTTAATGCAAATGAGCTGCTGCCCATTGACCAATGAGCTGACAGACTGAACCACATCATGGAGGAGAAGGGATTGTTGCCGTTTGCGGACTCCCGGAGCTCTATATCTATATCAGTGTTTCCCCTATATGCACCTGAAATATGTCCGCCGCTGCTGAATTTCTTTTTTTTTAACGAGAGGAGAGCTTCAGCTTATCTCTTTAAAATACGAATGGTATATTATGTTGCGCTACGCAAAATAATATAGTATAATATAACATTCCGTGCGCTACGGACGCTGGACATGCGCTTCATATCAGGGTAAATTTACATGCTACTAAAGCATATAAAAGGAGAGGAGAGCTCCGTCTTATCTCTTTAAAAAACGAATGTTATATTATTTTGCGCTACCGACGCTTGATATCCAGGTCCATTCACACACCTGTGAGAAAAACATCTAAACGCAGAGAAACTTCCGTATAGTTGGAAATAAATTGGCAGATTCTGAGTTTGCGGTTCAATAGATCATCAGTGAAACATCGTTGCGATACAATTGACACCTCAAGCGAAATGTAGTAACCTAGAGAACCAGCTACAACATTGTTTTCATCCAAACAAGCCGTCTTTAGCAAACAGTGAAATGCATGAAATGCAGGCTTCTATGAGCTGTCGGCTTTCAGCCACGAGCTTGGGGACCGTCTGCCAAGCGCAAAACTGAAAACGACCACAATGGTAAAATTATTGACTCTAGAGACCCAAAACTTGTTCCATTGAGGTATGGCCTCTTTACTGTCTTACTATAACCTTTAGTTTTGAAGAATATATCTCCTTATTTTTTAGGATTTTTTTATTTAGGAACAATTTCAGTAGCCTTGCCATTATTGACTCTAGAGCCCCAAAACATTTTCCATATAGGCATGGGCTCTTTATGTTCTAACTGCAACCTTTTGTTTTGAAGAATATGTCTCTACTTATTTTTAAGGAATTTCTTTTTAGCAAAAATTTCAATATACATTTTCTTTTAACAACAATTTCAGTAGCGTCGCCATTCTTGACTCTAGAGCCCTAAAACTTGTTCAATAGAGGCATGGCCTCTATATGTCCTACTACAACCTTTGTGATGGGGAGAGGGGAGCGAGTGGGAAGATGTATTGGTTGGAGGCACAGATCTTTTCGATTGTTGTAGTATTTGTGTTATGTGATGTTTGTTAAATAAATGTCAATAATTGTTTTAAGATTATGCTTGTATTATGTTCAATCTCTCCATATTTCCCCTGCTCATTACTGTGCACAAATGTACTGTATGTAGTACACCCTTCTGGTCCCGGCAGACACATAGAAACCTCCCTGCAGGGTGCGCTTTGCGAGCACAAAAAAGAAATTGTGAGAGAAAAAATAAACATTTCACCTCCGCTGCTGCAACTCCATCCTAGGGGAAACACTGTATATAATATAATATAATCCTAATAATAATATGGGTATTATTTATGTAATATTATATATAATATCACGGCCATACTCCGGGAGCTGAGCTGCCGGACTACTGCCGAGCTCCCCGCACCAGAGCTGCCGGACTGCCGACGCCGAAGCCGTTCGCTTCGGCGGCGGCCGAAAGGTTTCTCGTCCGCTGGTCCACAAAATCTTAGCTATGCTCTGATTGGAGGGGAGTAGGGAAGTGGGAGGTCATATTCAACTGTGCCGCCTTCCTACGTAGGAGGGGGCGCCGAAACTGACTCGCTCGTTAACTGTAGGCGGGGGTACCTTCAGAAATGCATATCGTACCGAAAAAATCATGTAGAGACTTTTTTCAAAGGCTGTATGCGTGTAGGAGCCCGAGACCCAAAAAACACCCCAAATCCCAGGAAAAGTGTTGTCTTTATAATGTGTCCCCTTTAACCCTCAGCGGACCATACTGGAGGAACTCGTCAAATGTAGCGCTCTGATAGGACTAAAGTAGTGGTGGGGTTCAGAAGTAGTCCGCACCTAAAAACGAAAAATAATGATTTGCAAATAAAAAAAGCATGAATGTTTAATGCATTCATTTATTAAGTATTTATGAAATCATTTGACTACTTTCAACAAAGAAAATGCTTGCATTGCCATTCATTCGATTATATAATCTCTAAACATTGTATAGAAAATAAACATTTTGGATTACGGACAATTTCATAAAATATAAACTTAGCCCTGAATTTCAGTTTTCTGAAATTTAAATATTGCCAATCTTTTGCCTTTTTTATTTTTTTATTTTAACAGAGTGTATAGTATCATTCGCTATGTGCTGCTTATTGTCCTTTAACACGAGAGACTTCCCCAAACCTGCTGAGTGTCATCCAAAGCCCGTCCAGTCCCTACTAAAGTGACCAAACCAAGGCGCGACAAGGATGACCTCAGTCCATTCACAGCCCCTTGAACAAAGACCGCCATCCCCTAGTTGTATACGTTCACGTTCGCAGGGGCGCCACGGTGACCATTGCCCCCGACAACCAGATCTGGGCGGTTGTGGTCCCTCTCGCCTCGATTGATGGCCACTGTTGGCAGCCTCCTAGTCACATGCCACCAATAAGCATCCGCAAGAGTAATACAAAGAGGGTACTGTACATAAATGTGACCCCAATTTATTTTTATTGTCTAAAAAAGGTGTAGATATAAAGATCAAACTTTGGTCAAAATATATAATTTAATCTTACTTTTACTAGTCCTGAGGGTAATCAATTCAATCCGAACTGGGGTCTTTATTTTCCTACGGGGAGATAACGTGGGACATTACCAAATGACGAAATTGTGTCAACTATTTGTGGTCCAAGATGGACCAAAGATTGCCTCACTGTGTTGTAGTGAAGGATGGCATCTTGTGTAATCAGGTAGATGGACCCAGTCGTATGGTTAATGTTTACCTTGAAGCAATTGCAAACAGATGCACACACACACACACACACACACACACACACACACACACACACACACACACACACACACACACACACACACACACACACACACACACACACTGGCATTTTGCATTCTCCCGGGGAGTTCACTTGTACTTTAGTTTTTAAACCTCTCCTTGTGTGCCCGTGTGCACACTTTGTGTTTTTAATAAGTCTGAAAGCAGCCAAAGCTCCCATCTAATATCTAAAGTGTTCATTTACATGTACCTAGAAGCCGAGGATCTAAAAGCCCCTGCTAATGGACGCAGGAGCGCAAGGGCTAAACCGGTACGACCTGAAGACGGCCTGAGGGGGTTGAACCCATCGGGGGGGGGGTTAATGCTTAAAGTTGAGGGCTCAGAATGGTTGACAAGTGGTTGGGTGGTGACGAGGCTGATGTTGTGAAAGCTGGGTTCCGTAACAACTGTTGTTGCGATGATGGTGTGATAGCTGGGTGCTGTAACAACGCTTTTATTGTGAAAGCTAGGTGCCATAAACTTCTGTAACAACGCTTTTATTGTGAAAGCTAGGTGCTGTAGCAACTGTTGTAACAACGCTTTTATTGTGAAGGCTAGGTGCCGTAACAATTGTTGTTGCAAAACTTGCAATGATGGCGTGATGGCTCGGTGCTGTAACAACTGTTGTAACAACGCTTTTATTGTGAAGGCTAGGTGCCGTAACAATTGTTTTAACAACGATGATGTTGTGATGGCTGGGTGCCGTAACAATTATTGTAACAACGCTTTTATTGTGAAAGCTAGGTGCCATAATCTGCTGAAACAACGCTTTTATTTTGATTGCCGTAACAACCTGTGTCACAACGCAGATGTTGTGAGTCTAGGTGACGTAACTGTTGTAACAGTCGTAATACCTGGGTAAACTTGTGAGAGCCGTTGAATTAGATTTGTCTTGTTGTGTAAAAGTGTGTAGAAAGACATTGGCTGTGCAATTTACGTAACGAAAAGACTGAACTGGAAAGGGATCGTAACAACTCTCTTGTTGCCCATTGATTTTGCATAATTCATAGTTAACGTAAAAATATTGCAATATTATTATTATTAAATGATTAACAGTAGGAAGCAAGGTCTTAATCAGTTTTGCACTAAAGCTTTTTTTAAATCATAGTAATCTATGCAAAGATAACCGGGTGTAATACACCAGACTGACCAACAGGGGGTGTCGTACCCTGTCAATGGCTTGCAGAACCCTTCTAGATACAGAACGCTGTTCTATGAACAGCGTTCATACTCGACCCTGGACAACTTATCTATTCTGTTCAGCTCCTCATTATAGACATGGTTAATTAAAACATGAATGCAGTATTCTTTTTTTTTTTTACTTGAACTTTGCTTCATTATAAAACACAACCACTCATACACTTGTAGAGATGCATTAATTCATGCATAAGATTCCATACACACACACACACACACACACACACACACACACACACACACACACACACACACACACACACACACACACACACACACACACACACACACACACACACACACGGGGTGAGTGTGTGTGTGTGTGTGTGAGTCCTGCCCTTGTTATGTATTGCTGTTTATCCAGACAGGGTCAGGCCCAGTGATGGCTTCATTCCTGATGACAGATTTATGACTGTTTGCCAGAAAGCTCACAGGGGGCCTGCTGTGAGTGTGTGCGTGAGTGAGAGTGTTTCAGTGTGTAAGGGGGGGGGGTGCGACATGTTTTTTAAAACACCCCACATTCACACCCCAAAAACAGGGGAGTGGGCTCGGAAAATACAGTGGAGGGGTATTAAATTGTTTATCTTGCACCCCTCCCCCCTCCCACCCCTTACACCCTCACACACACACACACACACACACCACAGCTTATTTACTTTCTCACAATTACTGATCAACATCAGATGGCTAATGTTTTTCCAGTTTTTTCAATTTTTTTTCTCTGCCCTAGTTTATTTATCGGAAAATATTACGATGTCATGCTCTGCGATGCGAAGTGGTGACGACCAGACGATCAGAACAGCGGCATTGTTCTGCCAGAGAAGGAAGCCCTGCTTCACGCTCTGCCTCTGGTGGAAAGAGGAAGCCCTCTTCCACTCAAGGCCTGTTCTCCACCGTGCGGTTAACGGATCGGGCTCGTCTCCACAACGTCCACAAAGCCTCCACTGTACTCCCCGGTCCTCCTCGCTCCGAGAGGGAAGTCTCTTCAGGCCCCCCCCCGGAGGAGCCCAGGTTTGTTTTCAAAGAAGAGCCAAAACACACACGCTGGAACAGGAAGTGGGCTCGCGGTCGTCTTGGAAGCGGAGAGCGTGCTCCAGCTGTCTCCTTACTTCTCCTCGCCCGCCCATCGCTTCCTCTTTTTAACAATGGCTGTCAGTTGGGTTTCTGGGGAAGTCGGCGGGGAGAGGAGAAGAACGAGAAGTTCCTTACAGCCCCCGGGAGAGAGTGAGAGAGAGAGAGCGAGCGTGCCGGGGCGGGGGCGTGGTATTTAAGATTTGCGGGAAAGGAACTATCTCTCAACACGAACGGGCTCGAGGGGGGGGGGGGGGGGGGGGAGAGAGGAGGAGGAGGTGATGAGGTGAGAAGGCTGCGTGTTGTTGCACTGTATCTCTTCTCCTCCGTACGCATCCTGTTTTCATTTAATTTTTTCTTCAGGGGGTTTAGGCGTTTTTATTTATTTCTTTCCCTTATTTTCTAATTAGGAGTTGATATTCCCCGTGCGCCATTTAACGGAAGCCACATTTTTCAGCCGGGGAAGGGTAATGAGGTGTGCGCGTCTGAACTTGAACCCGGGCGAGGAACCCCCACACACCGTGGCGGCGGCGTGCGCTGCCCGCGTGCCCTTGTGCACACGTGGCACTGGCGCACCGTGACAGTGGGTTTGAGTAAGCCGTGGCCCGTGGACGCGGATGACCCCCACCCTCCCGCACCTCCTCCTCCTCCATGTCCTCCCCCTCCTCCATGTCCTCCCCCTCTCCTCTCCTCTTCCTCCCCCCCTGCCTTCCTCTGACAGAGCATTAAGTGTAGCCAGCTCCGCTGAACTCCCCCTGCAGCTCCTTCGACATTAATCCATTGTGATGACAATCGACCTTGCTCTGAGATGTGTGTGTGTGTGTGTGTGTGTGTGTGTGTGTGTGTGTCCAGTGTCTCCCCTCTAGCTCATAACCACGCAGGTATCACTAGTCTATTCAATGACGATCTTCTCTCCTTAGCTGTCAAAACACGAGTCCTGGGGAGCCCTGAAGACTCGTTGCTCAGTTGGCTGTGTGTGTGTGTGTGTGTCTGTATGTTTCTCTGTGTGTGTGTGTGTGTGTGTGTGTGTGTGTGTGCGTGTGTTTGTCCGTGTCGGTGTTTGCGTCCGGGAGAGTGAGATGGAGAGAGACGCATGCGAGCGGTATCATGCCCTGTGCTAGGGCTCTCTAACCTTGGCTGCAAGAGAGCCGCGCTCTGCCCCTAAGCTCCTCCGGCCTCCAGGACCAGGGCGGGGGGGGGGGGGGTCTTTGTCTCTGTTGTTCCCCCAGCTGAGAGAGCTGGTCTCTGGGCACGTCCAGCCTCGACCCTGGGTCCCAGCCCCCTGGGTGACCAGACCCCCAGCTAGAGGGGGTGGGGGGGGGGGGGGAAGCAATGAGAGGCTGAGCAGTACAAGGGGCCATCTGGTGCCCGGTGAAGTTAACACACACACACGCACGCGCACACACGCACAGACACACACATACACACACGGTTAACTAAAGTAAATGAGTATCTCTCATGTTTTTTTTTTTTTTTTTTCTATGTTACTTGCACAAAGACAAACATAAACACACACGCACACACGCACAGAAAGAAACACGCAAACACTCTCACACACTGAAGCCGCGGCTGTGCAGCCCTGAGGCTGGGCTGGCTGTCAGAGCGTCTGTGCGTCTGACTGGGGAGGGGGGGGGCCAGGGGCCAGACCCAGGACGGGCTGCTGAGGAGTGGACCGAGAGCTCGCTAAATGTTCACCTTGATAAGCTGCTGTCTCTCACAGACACGCACGCACGCACGCACGCATGCATATACGCACGCACGCTCTCTCGCATGCATGCGCGCACACACGCTCAAGCACGCATACATCCACACTCACTCGTGCACACACACAGACACACACACACAACAAATACACGCACACCGAACAAGTAAATGGTGGCTCTATGCTGTTCTCTCACACAAACAGGCACACTAACCACACACACACACACACACACACACACACACACACACACACACACTCGCATACACACCAACACAAGCTCACGCACTCGCACACACACACATCCATGCTAACCGACACACGCGCACACAGAGAACAAGTAAAAGGTGTGTGTGTTGGAGTGAGCATCACTTTAATCTTTAGTTGTGCTCCTGCTTCCCCCGTTCGCCACCAGGACAGCTGGTAGTAATGCAGACAAAGGGAAGCAGGACTTTATATACCTACTCCTGCAATAGCCCCTGTTTGCAGACCAGAGTCTAAGAATATACGCGTTTATGTGTGAGACTCACTTCTAGTGGGGGGGGGTGTGTGTGTGTGTGTGTGTGTGTGTGTGTGTGTGTGTGTGTGTGTGAGGTCGGGTCATGCAGATGGTGTGAAGTTGAGGCACAGACGGTTTCCTCAATTTAACTGCTTTTTATTATGCAAATCACCCTTTTATGAGACACGTACTTGCGTGGTTGTGTGTATGTGTGTGTGTGTGGCCGCGTGCGTATGCTAGTGAGCACATGTTGAATTAAGCCTTTTGGTCTAATAAATATAAAGTAGCCATAAATGTCATTCTGAGGTTTCATAGTTTCATCATAAGGAAAGCAATTGTTTTATTAATAAGCAAATTGGGAAATTACGGTATCAGATTATATACCTGCCACCCAGTCCAAGTCAATTTATCTTTTAGATTATGATTATGGCCTCTTGTTTTATCTTTACATATATGACTGCACTTGTTGATTTATGTATTAATTGGATTGCTCTCTCTCCCTCTCTCTTCCCCTCTCTCTCCCCCTCTCTGTCCGTAGAGGTGGGCGGGATCAGCGAGGAGACGGCAGCGTGCGATTGGTGGAGCCTGGGAGCCATCTTGTTTGAGCTGCTCACTGGCAAGGTAAGCCGTAAAAGTCAAAGTGTCATTCTCTCCCCCCCTGCCCAAAAAGTATCTCCGGTGCAAGGTGCTGTCGAGTGTCTGTAGGTGTCTTGGCTTTCAGCTCACACCCACCCTTTGTGGTGCTGCCAGGTTTTGTATCGCTGTGTGCTCCTGTGTGTGCGTGCGCGGTCGCTAGAGCACTGGATTTATTTAGTTGTTTTTCAGTGTGTGTGTGTGTGTGTGTGTGTGAGTGAGAGAGAGCGAGCGAGCGAGAGAGACTTGTCTTGGCTGGCGTCTCACTCTCCGGTTCTCGCGAGTGCCAGGGGTGTCGGTGTGACTTTCTCCCCCCAGCCTGAGCTCCATCTGCCGGGCCAGGGGGGTCAGGCCTCCGAGGGGCCTCGCCGCTGGCTCCTGGAGCCCCACCCGGTGCAGCGGCGAGCTCTGACCTCAGACTGGCCCGGGAAGGTGGAGCGGGAGCAGGAGGATGGTGGCGCGGGAGGAGGAGGATGGTGGTTGAGTCGGGGCGGCTCTCCGAAGACGCGGGCGTCCCCTCTCCTCTACGGGGGGGTTGGGGGGGGGGGGGGGGGGTTTGGGGGGGGTGGGGGTCTGCGTGGCCCCGGAGCTCACAGTGATGGAGGGCACCACCCGACTTTGTCGAGTCCTGCCGTAACCGGGGCCAGCACACGGTCACACACTGACGGCAAAACCCCTGCAACGCACCAACGCTCACACACGCGCACGCACACACACACAACGCACCAACACACACAAACGCGCGCACACTAACACAAGCTGCCGTCCGCACGCCAAACCGCACCTTTCTCTGGTCGCTGTGTGCTAGGACGGGGGAGGAGGGGGGGTGGAGGAGGGATGTGGATGTTGGCAGACAGATGCACTTCAGGCACGCATCCTCTCCTTCAATATTTCATTGTCTCCTGCATTTGAATAAATTTCAACCGCTTGCCAGCGGGCGTATTTCCATATACGCCGCCAGCACTCGGCGCGGCCGGTCCCGCGCGCCCGTTAGCATGTTAGCCAGGGCGTCGCGGCGGCGTTGAATAAAACAAACACTCAGTTACCTGGAAAAAGTCTCTGCCCCCCCATCCCCCCCCCCCCCCCCGGTCTCCTTTGATGAGGCTGTCTGGATGCAGCACACACACAGATAGAGACACACAAATAGAGACACACACACACACACACACACACATAGGCGTACACACAGGCGTACACACAGGCACACACACACACACACACACAAAGTTCCCCTTGATCCTTACAGGATAAGATATTGCCCGGAGCGGTCTTGAATGTGGCAAGGAGCCCAGCCATATCTCCTACAGCATGTGTGTGGGATGGAGAGTGTGTGTTTGTGTGGGTGGGGGGGCTGTTTGGATAAAATACAGCATCCACCCTCAGCCCCTGTGGCTGCTAATGTGACCACACACACACACACTCACACACACACACTGACACCGACACACACACACACACACACACACACACACCGTCATACCCTTCGATTTCCACCCTCCCTGACCGTCTCTTGTTGTGTCAGTCGGAGCGGCAGACTGTGATGACCCAGAGTGAGGTACTGCAGAGTGATACAGAGTGAGAATCTGCAGTGATACAGAGTGAGACACTGCAGAGTGATCCAGTGTGAGACACTGCAGAGTGACACACGGAGTGAGGTACTGTAGAGTGATCCAGAGTGAGACACTGCAGAGTGATACAAAGTGAGGTACTGTAGAGTGATCCAGAGTGAGACACTGCAGGGTGATACAGAGTGAGGTGCTGCAGAGTGATACACAGAGTGAGGTGCTGCAGAGTGAGACACTACAGAGTGATACACAGAGTGAGGTACTGTAGAGTGATCCAGAGTGAGACACTGCAGAGTGATACACAGAGTGAGGTACTACAGAGTGAGGTACTACAGAGTGAGACACTGCAGAGTGATACAGATTGAAACACTGCAGAGTGATACAGAGTGAGACACTGCAGAGTGATACCGAGTGAGACACTGCAGAGTGAGACACTGCAGAGTGATAGAGTGAGACACTGCATAGTGATAGTGATACAGCGTGAGGTACTGCAGTGTGAGACAATGCAGAGTGATATACTGCAGAGTGAGATACTACAGAGTGTGATGGATGCTTTGACCGGAGCACACTTTCACTAATCCTACCGCTGGACTCAAAACACCTGACCGATGAGATTCGTCCTTCATTCGTTGCTTTTTCTGAAACCCTCATCACCTGGCCGATGTGGTAGTGGTGTAGGCGAAACGGCTGTGACTTGGGTAGAGCTCTGGTATGAGCACCCCTCCACACCCCAACCAATGTATGTATAGTTTTAACGGCAGAGGGGGCGAACGTGGCTCAGGAGGTAGAGCGGGTTGTTTGGTAACCTTAAGGTTTCTAGTTCGATCCCCGGCTTCTCCTAGTAGAGTGTTGTTGTGTCGCTGAGTAAGACACCTCACCCCAGCTGCTCCTGACGAGCTGGCTGTCGCCCTGCGTGGTTGACTCCGCTGTCGCTGTGTGAATGGCTGTATGAATGGTTTTAAGTCGCTTCGAATAAAAGCGTCTGCTAAATCAATCACGTCACACGGAAGTTTTTGTGTAGGATAAATCTGCACTTCTGTGCCCCATATATTTAAAAATTCATTAATAAGATGACCCCTTGAGATGAAACAATCTCGTTTTGAAGGGGGAATTTCTGTGTTACTGCTTGGAGTCGACCTCAGGCTGCGTCTCACTGTGTTTGCACGGTGTGTTGTGGTGGTTCCTTAAAGAGACGGCTCATATATACCAGTCGATATATACCAGCCTTATTCCTCAGTTAAGGGGGAGGTGTTGTGTTAACGACGTCCTGGAATGCTTTCCCAGTGTCCTTCCGTATTCCCAGGGCCTGCCAAAACAAACGGTCCACTGTCGCCACCTCACCCCGGTGACGCCATAGGGGAAGATGCACAGGAAATGACTTCACCGGCGCCGTCACACTACCGCCCCCTGCTGTCAGGGAGGTGTAGTTGAGGCGGAGACTAGACTCATGGCGGCTGAACTCCCTGCCCCCCCCCCCCCCTCCCCACACACAAACACACACACACACACTTCGATGACATAGTTTGGGGGTGTGGTAGTAGGCTAGTCCGGCCCAGCTGGCTGTGGTGAGCGAATCACAGGGAGAGGTGTCCTGTATCTCCGTTTACATCTGCTTGTTTGGCGGACTCCACAAGCTTTTATCCAAAAGCTTTTGGATAAAAAAAGCTTTTTTTATTTGTTGATCTGTCAAGTTTTGAATTAAGGTTAAAAGAATCTCGTGAAACAAACTTTTAAAGCTTTTGTCCCTGGAAGGTTTAAAATAAACAACAAAACCATTTCTTGACATGTCAAATATTGAAATGATTGGTAAAGATCTCTTGAAACTCATATTCAAGCTATTGGATCTTGCTGTGCTCTTCTCCTTATAAGACTAGGTTTAAAATAAACAATACACCATCTTAATAAATGAACCGTAAACCCACTACTGTACCGGTCCCCCCCGCTGCATTATCCCTCCCTTTAACCCGCCCCCCCCCCCCCCCCCCCCCCCCATTCTGCTCAGAGTTGGGGAAGCCCAGGGGCCTTTTCCAAGAAGGGCTCCATGGCCGCTGAAACCCCCCTGGCTGTTGTGGCTCCATCAGTGTTGTTTCAGGTGCCCTGTCCCTCGCGGGTCTCCTCCTGTCTGTCCGGTCCTCCGCGGGCCCCCCCCCCCCCCCCCCTCTCCCACCCCTCCATGTCCTTCCGGCCCTGCCCTTACCCTCACCCTCCCTCCTGACCACACTCCCCCCCCTCCCTTCACCGCCTGTCTATTTACACTCTCTCTCTCTCTCGCTCTCGCTCTCGTTCTCTCTCGTTCTCGTTCTCTCTCTCTCTCGCTCGCTCTCTCTCGTTCTCTCTCTCTCTCTCTCTCTCTCTCTCTTTCTCTTTCTCTCTCTCTCTCTCTCTCTCTCTCTCTCTCTCTCTCTCTCTCTCTCTCTCTCTCTCTCTCTCTCTCTCTCTCTCTCTCTCTCTCTCTCTCTCAGTCCCTGTTGCAGTGCCATCCCGCCGGGATCAGCCGCCACACCGCTCTCAGCGTCCCGGACTCTCTGACGGAGGAGGCGGGGTCTCTCCTGGGCCAGGTGAGAACCCCACCCTCCCTACCTCACCCCCCTTCCTGTGTTATTATTATTTCAAACCGCCCGCGGTCGTCTTGCATATGGGATCAAACGGCTCGGGGCTGCTTAGCGTGGGCCGCGCAACATAACGCCTCTTCATCACTCTTTCCGTTATTAAATCGTTTTGCAATTTGTGTGCGGGGGCCGAGGGGGGGGGGGGGGGGGGGATTACGAGGGGCTATATGTCCAGCGTGGTCGCCCCCCCCCCCCCCAACCCGACCGGCGGCCACGTCCGCGGCACGCTAAAGAGAGCTCTCGCCCCTTGCTAATATTTCCTAGCTAATTGCTAATCCCTAACTGGTAATCTTTTAGATGTGTATTAATAAGACTAGGCTGCACTTATCTTTGATTTTAATGCCGTTTAAATCTGCAATGAATCCAATATGCTGGGTCTGGCCGGCGGGATTGGACACAGTTGACCCCCCGGTGGTGTCGGCTCCCTGGGCAGAACTTAAACTAGGCCTCTTTCCGTTGGGGGCCGACAGATCCTTTGGATTGGCTTTGGATCGCCTCATCCGCACTCAAAGCAGCCCGGCACCCCGCCTCGCTATTTGTTTTTGTCCCAAATTATGAACGCCCATTACGCACTCGGCTTAATCTGCGAGCGGGCTAATGCTACGTCTGCGCTGGCGGTGTGGGCCGCGGTTGGAAACAACACCTCCCACCCTTTGGGTGAGGATACTTCGGTGTCCGGTGAGTAAACAGAACCCTGCGTGTTTTTGTGAGTTGTGAAGGCGCAAAGCTACACACAGCAACTCGCAATCAGGTGGAAATCTTCAGTTTACTATTCTTTCTTCCGAAACAGCGGACTTTGAGGACGGATACGTCAGGACTGGGTAGGGGTCAGGCATTGTGTGTATATTTGTCTGAAGGGGGGGATGCAGGCATTGAACCCAGAACTTTCCTGGGCGGAAGCTGAACACCCTTACTCACTAACACCCTCGACAACACCCTGCCCTCTGTAAACATTTAAATAGCGTTAAAATCGACTGATGGCGTCGTGATAGCGGGCTTGCTTGAAATGTCCCGGTTGAGTATTTGTAGCTCGCAAACGTTAACATAACACGGCAGTAGCGGCAGTAATTATTCTTATTTAATAATGCATTTGAATTCTTAACACTGTCTGCTACTTCTGCTCGGACACCCTTCTTAGTGTGTGTGTGTGTGTGTGTGTGTGTGTGTGTGTGTGTGTGTGTGTGTGTGTGTGTGTGTGTGTGTGTGTGTGTGTGTGTGTGTGTGCAGCTCCTCCAGTTCAACCCGATGGAGCGACTGGGCTCTGGGGGGGCCGGGGCAGACGACATCAAATCGCACCCCTTCTTCGCGGGGGTGGACTGGTCTAGGTGAAGCCCCCCCCCCCCCCCCCCATGAGGGAGCGGACCCTCGTATGGCCTGTACTCGACCAGTCCCTGATGGAACACACACACACAAATACAGAATCAGACAGACAAACAGAATCACACACTCAGACAGAATCACACACACAGACACACACACACAGAGACAGAATCGCACACACACAGAGACAGAATCGCACACACAGACAGAATCACACACAGAGACAGAATCACACACACAGACACACACTCACACACAGACACACACACACAGAGACAGAATCGCACACACAGACAGATTCGCACACACAGACAGAATTACACACAGACAGAATCACACACAGACAGAATCACACACAGAGACAGAATCACACACAGACAGAATCACACACAGACAGAATCACACACAGAGACACACACTCACACAGAGACAGAATCGCACACACAGACAGAATCACACACAGAGACAGAATCACACACACAGACAGAATCTCACACACAGACAGAATCTCACACACAGACAGAATCACACACAGACAGAATCACACACAGACAGAATCACACACAGAGACAGAATCACACACACAGACACACACTCACACACAGACAGAATCGCACACAGAGACAGAATCACACGCAGAGACAGAATCGCACACAGAGACAGAATCACACACAGAGACAGAATCACACACAGAGACAGAATCACACACACAGAATCACACACAGAGACAGAATCACACACAGACACACACTCACACAGACACACACTCACACAGAGACAGAATCACACACAGAGACAGAATCACACACAGAGACAGAATCACACACACAGTGAAACACGTACACAAAGGGACACACACAGAGAATCACACACACTCAGTGTGGTGGTGCAGGAGGTCTCTGCCCTCCTCCTTCTCAATGTTCCGCCTCTGATGACAATTTACAGACGGACTTGTTTTTGTTTCCAAGTTTCCAGACCGACGCAGTATTCTCTTCCTTAACTTCAGTTTTCTATCACTTCTGATGGTACTTTTATTACTTTTATTCGTCAGCGCAATAACTGAATAAGCGCTGGTCCTGGTGATGCACATTAACCAGTACGATGGCTCGCAGTGGCCAAACCAACTGGGAACGGACACTTCCACAACAAGCCCAGGACGTCGCCTTTCTTCCCGGACCTGTTTACCCTTCATAAGAACGCATCGCACCGAGCTAGGAGCCCCCATAACCACGACAGAGCTATCGGGCACCAATCCGCCCTTATCAGGAAGTGACATCAGACCCCCCCCCCCCATCCTGTTCTCCGTCCATACCCGCCGTCACCACGCCACGACCCTCAGCCAACTCTGAACGGGGAGAGGGAGGCGGCGGTTGTTTACGGTTGCCGACGGCGATGGAGAGGAGGCGTCGGGAGGCACAGCAGGAAGTGACTTTGAGTGCCACCGCCGAGCGAGCGATGAGGACGAAGGGCTAGGCGATGGGGTTCCAGTCGTCTCCCACTGGGCCGTACTGGCTGTTTACTGGGAGAGACCTCAGCCCCTACTGGTTTTTGTCGTTTGGTGATCCTTTGCCAATCCGAAAAAAGAAAAGGCGTTTTGTGTTTAATCTCGACATGCCTCTTTGAAATGGTGTAGTCTTTTGTAGAAGTTGTAATTATTTGAATACTAGAAGAGTTATTTATACGATGTAGAGATCCCAGCGGCTTTAAGCACAGTGTTCTCACGCTGCATCCAAGGAAACGTGTGCGATATACACGATAACGTATGAATAAATGAATAACTAACGTCTTGTAAACCCACCCTTGATCTATGTTGTGATTCTTTTTTTTTTTGTGCATGAAGCCAGGTACCTCTCCCTTCCATCGTGTTCACCCGCTCTTTTTATGCCTAGATCGTCCACCACTGCCTCACAAATCACCCCCAACCCAACCCGCCAAACGTTAAACATGCATATATTCACTTTTATCACCGGGGGCTGCATTCCCCAATGCACTACTATACGGCACAATGTGTTTACAGAGACCTCTCAACGGGGCGAGTCCCAATTCAACTCCATGACATAGAGATGGAAGTGATCACTCTGCTTTGCGAGGGTACGCTACCTATTCAATCTATGCTGTTTGAACTGCTCTGCGGGTGAACTGAAGCCACGCCAATAAATAAATATGTGGATGATCAGCGATAAGGGGGCCTGTTTCTTTATGTGTGTGTGTGTGGGGGTTGCTGGGGCCAGTGTGTGTGTTGTCTTTATGGTTTGAGGGTACATTTCATCTCTATGATGCCAAGGTCTGATGACACTCCTAAAAAGCTGCTGTCAATCCTGTTGAGTGTCTCACTGACCATGATATGGGCCAACACACACAAGCACAGACGCACAAGAACGCACACACACAAGAACGCACACACACAGTCCCTCTTCGTCACAGATAGTTACCACCGATACAAGGGTCAAGTTAGATATCGAAATAAGTTTTTATGAATACAAACACGAAACATGTAAAGTTTCACAAGATTATTTATTACATGGTGATTAAAAAATTCCACTTGCATGTTATCATCTCAACCTACTCTTGCATGTTATCACCTCAACCTAAAACTTTGAACTTCTTCTCTTTAGATCAGATCCCTTTCAAAACCCTCACACTTTCAGAATGCGGGTCCGGCCTTGAGAAGGTAAATATACATAATTTTTTTTATGAATCGCATTGACCCCATATACTACAGCGCTATAAACACTATACTTCTCAGTGTGAGAGAAGAACTGCAAGTCAGCCAGCCGTTCACACCCCAGTTCCACACTGGTTTCCTTTCACACCAGCTTACTCAGCTTTGTCTATCTCCATCTGTGTGTAAGATGGGAGATGTGTGGTTCAAGGCCACAGTGAAGTCACTCTCATAAAGGGAAAGTCCTTGTCCTTTTGCAACGCTAACTTCAGCTGTTTGTTTTGTCAGTAAGACTCCTTCTAGTTGTTGTCCTTCAGTGCTTCATGAGTTCCTGACTTTGCATTCTCCAAAGTAACTCCAAAGTTACTTGCCTTGGAAGCAGTTTTTTTTAATACACAATAGACTTAGGTGTGTGTGTGTGGTTGGTTGTGTGTTTGTGTGAAACACCAAAGGGAAGACCTCATCTGGTTGTAAGGGGCTGTGGGGGGGGGGGTTTAAGAGGACATGCCAAGGACTTCCACCAGGCAGCCCAGGCCTCCCGGTCTGAGCCCCAGAACCTTCTTCCCCCCGGCCTGCAGGCTCAGAACGTCCCCCAGAACCAAGCTCAACCCCGGGGTGTCTCTCTCTCTCTCTCTCTCTCTCTCTCTCCCCCAATCCCCATCTCATTCTCTTTCTATTTCTCTGTCACGGCCTCTTTCTCTTTCTCTCTGACGGTCTCTGTCTTTCTGTCTCGCTCTCTTTCTCGTTCTTTCTTTCTCTGACGCTCTTTCTTTCTCTGATGCTCTCTGTCTCTCTTTCTGTCTCTTTCTCTCACTCCATCCCCCTCTGATTTACTGTAGCATTTCCCTAAACACACAAGCAAACACAAGTAGACCCCCCCCCACACACACGCACACACACACACACGTGTAGAACACACACACACACACACACTCAGTAGTGTGTCCTCAACGTCATATTGCTGTTGGTCAGGATTTGTTTTCCTTTTTTTTTTGTTCTTTGATGCTTTGACTTTCCTCCATGGGGCTCAGGGGGGTTACTGTAGCCCAGGGTCACACACACACACACACACACACACACACACACACACACACACACACACACACTGGGCACACCGAACTGAAGAGCCCCCCAGCTCATAGACCCGCGGCATCTTCTGCAGCCTCTGTCACAGCCATGATGTCATTAAGGAGAGACGCGACGCCTACACACACACACACACACACGCGTGCGAAAACCCACTCACGTAAACAAACACACACAGACGTAAATAAACACACATACACCAACACACACATAAACAAACACGTATGTTAAAAAACACAATAAAGACACACACATACACACTCAAACATTCAAACACAGACACTTAAGCCGACACACATTCACACACGGGCGGGATATGTTGATAAGCTGTGATGATCTGACTCAGAGCGAGGGTGAGAGAAGTACTTACTCAGAGCTGGGATGTATAGGAAAGGACATATGGTACAGAATGTATGCATTAACCATCGCGATTACAGTGCGTTAGGCATGTTAAGAAAAGACGACGTGTTGGCTTTAACGTTAACATACACAAAAACTACATGATACAGAAAAATACCCCACAAAATACACAAAATTAGTAAAAAAAATAATGCAGATGCAAATATTTATGAAAATATATAGTAATAATTTTTTCTATAACCCTAACGTACAAAAAAAATAAAACAGTTATTTACATGACGGTATATTCAAACGACCATGAGATAAGGTAAATGCAGAATAATGAACGCTTGTGTTCTTAACAATATTATAGCGTCATCATAATCTCTCTCTCTCCGTTAATGATGGGTGTGAGTTGTCGGTCGAGCAAGGTTAATGTCCCCTCGCCTGGGGCCTGACCGGGGCCTGATCACAGCCAGTGAGAGGCTCTCGTTCCCCTTTCATTCCTCCTCCAAGAGAAACAGACACTCCAGACACAATAGAGAAATCACTTACAGTAATTATTTTTAAATATATATTATATATATTTAAACGAATTACCCCAGGATGGTCAAACTAGGGGTGGTGGGGGTTAAGGGTGGGGGGGGGGGGGGGGGGTCTTAAAAGGCATTTAAAAAAAAACAAAGCGTTGCGTTTGCTTTCATCTTCGGGACGAGGTCAGGTCCCAGCGGTGCCACCCCCCGGTCCCTCACTGCCCCCCTCCCCTCTCGGTGGCGGTTCATTAGTCTCTGTCGTGCCCCCCCCCCCCCCCCCCCCCCCCCCCCGCAAAACAGGCAGGGTCACAGGGAGCAGCAAGCTAACTCTAGCGGACGGGGGGGGGGGGGGTTCGCTGCAACCGGCCTGCAGGTCAGGAGAGCGGAGCGATGAAAATATGTTTTGGTGTATAATGAAGAGGGGGGGGGGGGGGGGGGGACATGGAGGGAAAAAATTGAAACAAACATGTTTGACCTCTGACCTTTGGATGAGCGGGCATGGCAAGAGTCGCAGTTGGATCTGGGTAGTGTGTGTGATCGTTTGGGAGATTTTGAGAGAGCGAGCTTTAGTTAAACCACATTTACATTTAGGGAATTTTATCCAAAGCGACTTACAATAAGTACATTTGTCATAAGAAGTGAAACAATATATCGCTGTCGGTACATTAAAGATGGTCATAGAGCCAAGTGCAAGCACTGACAATCGCTAGGCTTACCCATTCCCTGTGTACAGCAATGCTAGCAGCTACTGCAGATGTTACACAATTAAGTGCTATGAATAAGTGCAATGTAGATTTAGTGTGTACAATATGTGCGTACATTAGGTGAGAGAGAGAGAGAGGGACGAGAGACACATACAGAGAGAGAAAGAGAGACGGTCAGAGAGAGAGAGAGAGAGGGAAGAGAGACACATACAGAGAGAGAAAGAGAGACGGTCAGAGAGAGAGAGAGAGAGCAAGAGAAAGACACACACGGAGACCAGGAGGGAGAGGAACACGGACAGCCTAAACGCCTGGCATAACCTTGGGAGCAAAGTCATCCCACCTCAAGTCAAATTACCCAAGGTGCCTTGCTGCACAGCATAGAAAAAACAACCACATCCACCACAACAACAACAGGCTCCTCCTGCAGGTACGGTGACCGGGAGGGCTGATGGTGATTATCTCCTCGCTCTCAGCACTGTTCCTGTTCACCTTGCCGCCACATTACATTTAGACGTTTATAAATATATACGCCGTAGCATCCCCCCCCCCCCCCTCTATGATACTCCGCCGGTGTGAAGGCGACCGGTGTCCCCCCCCCCCCCCAAAAGACGTGTCACTACGACTCATCCCTCCCCCGCAGACCCGGGGTGTCTCCTCTCGTCGCGCGGCGGCCCTCTGTGATGTGTGTGGAAGGGGCTAGCCGTTAGCGCCGGCCTCGCTAACCTAGCATTAGCTCGGCGCTCTGTCTCTCTGTCTCAACCGCTTCCTTGCGCTCGGCCGCACACACCTTCTGTGGCTCCGCCGCGGCGCGCGGGCCCCCCCCCCCCATCACCCCCTTCTCTCCCTCTCCCCCTTCCAACCCTCCCTTCCCTCTCTCCCCCCTTCCCTCCCTTGTTCCTTTTTTCCGCTCAATTCTCTCTCTCTCTCTCTCTCTCTCTCTCTCTCTCTCTCTCTCTCTCTCGCTTGTTATCCGGTGAATCAGGCGAGAGGCTCAGAGGGCCCTGAATAAAAGCTCCTCCACACACACACACACACAAATGTGCACACACACGCACACACGCTCAGGCAGACACGCACACACACACACACATACACACATGGAAAAAGGAACACACTCATGCCCTGTTGACATTTGCGGATGCTGGGCTTCGATGAACGTGAGAAAGAGATAAAGAGAGAGAGAGGCAGAGGGAGAGAGAGGGGGAGAGAGAGGGAGAGGGAGAGGGAGAGAGAGGGAGAGGGAGAGAGAGAGAGAGAGAGAGAGAGGGGGAGAGAGAGGGAGAGGGAGAAAGGAAAAGAGAAAGAGAGACTGTCAGAGAGAGAGAGAGAGAGAGATCTCCATCAGATCACTTTCTCCCCTCCCCATGTGGGGGGCCGCTGGGGGTTGCCGCGGGCGACCCGGGGGATGTGACGCCTTTTAAGAAGACGTTCCCAGGAAAGTGGGCTGGTGTGACATCCCATAATCCGTCTGTTCCTCCGAGGAGCGGTGATCACACACACACACACACACACACACACACACACACACACACACACACACACACCAGAGGAGCCGAAGAGGAGAGGAGGAGGGGGGCTAGAGGTGGGGGTACACAGACAAATGATGGGGTGTGACGGGTGGGTGGGGGGGTGGGGGGGGAACCAAGTGTGTATGTGTGTCTGTGTCTCTGTGGATATGTGATGATACCTCTATGAGTGTGTGTGTGTGTGTGTGTGTGTGTGTGTGTGTGTGTGTGTACCTGCGTGTACCTCTACGTGTGTGTGTACCTCTGTGTGGTGTCAGCGGGTGACGGTGGGTGAAAGTCCTCCCTGATCAGGGACGACTGGGGCTCTCTGGTGGGACGGGGTCCGGGCCCTGGGACCCTCTACCTTATGGCATGGCCCGCAGTCACACAGATGCTCCCGCCCCCCGGCCCCCCCCTACCCCCCCCTCCCTGGGCCCCCGGCCTTGAGGAGCCCACAGATGAGACCGTTTAGAGGGGAGACGTGCCTTGTCTTAAACGAACACGCCCCTGTGTGTGTGTGTGTGTGTGTGTGTGTGTTTGTCTAAGTGTTTGTGACACGCACACCTGTGTGTGTGTCTGTGTGTGTGTGAGTGAGCCCCACCGAGATGAGAAGGGATCGTACACATTGTACGTTCGAAGTTATGCTAATGAGGCCTCGTTATCCGCGGCAATTTCCGAAGTTTATTATAATGCGCTTTATGACCGCCCCCTCGCACAGCTGTCCGCTCTCCGCCGTGTTTGCTAAGACCCCCGTGGGGACGACAGGGGAGCCAACAGGGGGAAGGATGCCCGTATAAGGACAATCAGAGTCCTCCCGTTGTCCTTAAGAACACCTTGTTAGGACCACAGCGGACCTTTAAGGATTAAAGACCTTATGAGGTGGCTTATAAAAGGAAGGAAGACCTTATAAGGACAACAGAGGACCCTTAAGGATTAAAGACCTTATTAGGACAACAGGTAACCTATAAGGAGGGAGGAAGACCTTATAAGGACAAGAGAGGACCCTTAAGGATTAAAGACTTTATTAGGACAACAGGTAACCTACAAGGAGGGAGGAAGATCTTATAAGGTCAAAAGAGACCTATCAGGAGGAAGGAATACCTTGTTTGGACAACAGGTGACCTATGAGGACAAAGGAAGACCTTATAAGGTAAAAAAAGAGACCTATGAGGAAGAAGGAAGACGCTATAAGGACAACAAAGGACCTATCATTTTTATTAGACATATATGAAACATTATTATACATTATGATTAACAGCAGAGGCCCTGCATAGAGAGATGATTAGGAAGACCAGAGACGACCAATTAGGAAGAAGGAAACATTGGAAGAACGATTTAAAACCTTCTAGGGATATAACAGGATATGAAAAGACTAAGGAGATACCATAAA
This sequence comes from Gadus morhua, assembly GCF_902167405.1. Classification (NCBI taxonomy): domain Eukaryota; kingdom Metazoa; phylum Chordata; class Actinopteri; order Gadiformes; family Gadidae; genus Gadus; species Gadus morhua. Next base: position 3,649,600 of record NC_044068.1, read on the forward strand.
TGACGGGAAGGCGAATCTTAGATATACATTATATTGTGCATTTTCTTCTTGACTCAAATCAAAGCGGTTTATTTTCGTCCATGCTATTCTTGCAATTTTCAGTAAGCTGAATCGTAGTTTTCCTTGGTTCCTGGATTATCCTGAAGTCTGCAGTTTATTCCAAGCAGATGTTTCACGATGTGTAGACTGGGGATTTTATTTAATATACGTATGCATCACGTGGGACAAATACATAACTTTAATATTTATATAGCTATAACTACCTTAAATAACTCATTGAATACATTACTGTTTCGGCAATACCTCACTCTCTCTCTCTCTCTCTCTTTCTCCCCCCCTGTCTCTTTTCCCTCTTTTTTCTCACCCCCTGTCTCTCTCTATCTCGCCCCTCTCTCTCCCCTCTCCCCTCTCTCTCCCCTCTCACATCTCTTTCTCTCTCCCATCTTTCTCTCTCCCATCTTTCTCTCTCTCTCTCTCTCTCCCTCTCTCTCTCTCTCTCTCTCTCTCTCTCTCTCTCTCTCTCTCTCTCTCTCTCTCTCTCTCTCTCTCTCTCTCCTCAAACCCCCTCTCTCTTTTTCTGTTTAAGCCTAAGTGATAGCATCCTCCCTTTTTCTACCTCTCAACAGCTTAAGTGATTCACGAAGGTGGTTTGTGGGCGCTTGTGTGTGTGTGTGTGTGTGTGTGTGTGTGTGTGTGTGTACGTGTGTGTGTGTGTGTGTGTGTACGCGTTTCTGTGTGTGCGCGCACACCCATTGGATGTCTCACATTAGCCTGTTTTTCCATTAAAGCAATTTCGCCACCCATTGTATTCCTGAAGAGGACCTGGGAAGTCACTAATGGTCCCTTGCATCCACACATGTGCTTTCTCTCTCTCCTGCACACACACACACACACACACACACACACACACACACACACACACACACACACACACACACACACACACACACACACACACACACACACACACACACACACAAACACAGATACACACACACATACATCTCATGCGCACACACACACACACACACACACACACAGACCTCATGTGCACACCCACACACACCCACGCACACACCCGTACACACACACACACACACCCACTCACACACACGTTCACACACACACGCACGCACACACACACAACCACACACACCCACGCAGACACACGTACACGTACACACACACACACACAAACACACACATCTCCCGCCGTGGCGCTATCATCACCTGTTGCCTGATTGCTGTAAAACACACACATTAGCATAGAATGAGACACATTATCACTCCTGATTATGGCGCGCTAAGAGGTTCCACAGGAGGAGGTGTAAGGACCTCCGCCCCCCCCCCCTGCGCGCCCCCCCCCCCCCCCCCCCCCCCCCCCCCCGCCGCGGCCGCCCTGCCAGTGAGATAAACGTGTTGCCCGACATCTCCCCACGCCACGACAACAGCCTGGAGACTGCGTGGACGGCTCTAATGGCCTCCTGTCTGCCGCGCGTCGCCGCCGCCGCGACGCAGCGCATTCAGACCGGGTTTTAATTCGGTCGGCGACACTGATCCACTGGGGGAAGAGGTGTGTGTGTGGTTGGTGTGTGTGTGGCCGATTTGTGTGGGTGTGGGTGTGTGTGTGTGGCCGATTGTGTGTGTGTGTGTGTGTGTGGTTGGTATGTGTTGCTGGTGTGTGTGTGTGTGTGGTTGGTGGTATGTGTTGCTGGTGTGTCTGTGCGTGTGTGGTTTGAGCGGCTGGTGTGTGTGAGTGCACATGAGGTGTGTGTGTGTGTGTGTGTGTGTGTGTGGTTGTTGTGTGTTCGGCTGGTTGGTGTGTGTATGGTTGGTGTGCGTTTGTGTGCGGTCTGAGTGTGGGAACTGTTTGTGTTGCGTTTGACGGAAGTCAAAAGTGGGAACTTGCTTACGGTTGTCGTAACGGTAAATTAAGACCCATGCACACACACAACCACATTAACATGCACACACACACACACACACTTGCACCCTCACACCAAAACACACACACAGACACAAAACGAAAGTCCATACATAGACACTTACACATATGCAAATTCACGTAAATTCCCACACCCAAGCATGCATCCACAGTTACTTACACACCCACAAACACACAAACAAAGACATTGACACCCTGCAACACACGCACGCACGCACGCACGCACGCACGCACACACACACACGCACACACACACACACACACACACACACACACACACACACACACAAGCGCACACACTCAAAACACACACAAACACACTTAGTCACATCTAACGTGTGCACACAGACACAGACATGTGGGGGTGACCGGGTGGAGGCCGCGAGGTCAGCAGGTGGTCTCCTCTTCCTCATCTTGATGAGGACAGGAAGTGTCGACCATGTACGGCGGAGGCGGCGTACACAGGCCGCGGTCGGAGGTCACGGCGCTCGGCTTCGGGGCCTGTTTTCTTAAGTCCGCTGATGAGGCCGAGCCACTTCCCGCATCCTCTGAGGACGGGAAGCGTCGCAGCTGACTCTCACTTATGAACCCCGATTCTGGGGTTTTTCTTTAAATAAAAACAGGTCTGGTTTCCGCTGGAACTGTCCATCCGTGGTGTGGAAGAGGGGTCCGAAACCCCCCTCGCTGCGAGACAATCGGGGCGAGGAGGCGCGGGGAATACCCCTCGGGCGACGGAGGGTTAGGATAATATTGTTGACTGGTGGATCGTTGTGAGTGACAGCTCCGCGGGGTTATGGATTCCTCCGACCACCGGGGGCAGAACCCAGATGAGAGTCGCCTTGTGTCACGGTTAATAAAATGCACTTTTTAAAAGCGACAGAGAAGAATAACGTGGAGCCAGGCTTGTGTAATCTAAGTAAAAGTACTGTACGTTTTCTGTTAGTTGTTGGACTTGTGTCTAACATAATAATAGTAATTATTTGTATTTATACTTTTATTTCTAATAGCTTTCAGTTTTGGAATTCACAAAGCGTTGTAAAGGCTAAAACTGAACAACAGCGAGAGCTGAAACACAAAGAAGAAACTCACTTTAGTCTCCCTGTATGAGGCGGTATGGAGGGACAGGGTTGGACTGTGGACCGTCTATTGGCTGCTGGACCAGCCGGTGGCTCTACTTTATTGCTTTAATAGACTTCTGGAACTGCCCTTTTGGATTATACGTCAACATTTTCTTTGAAATTAGGTTTGAAAATGCATTATCTTTCATCGTTTCGGAATCCTTTTTCGATTTAACGACTAAAAAACCAAGAGACAAAAAAGCTAACTCAAGGGCTTGTTTCTGGTCTGATTTACTGCATGTGGAAGCCCTTTCTAATCTCTCATCTATCGCCATTTCGGCTTTTATTTAAACAGCCATCGTAACGTACAGTAGCTGGAAAACAACGGCGTGAGTCCCACAGAAAACAAAGAAGAGGTGGTTTGGAAAAAAATAACCAAACCCACTCATGCAATTAAGGCAAGGTGAAGGGAAGAGCGAGTGAACGAGATGGAGACGGATAGAGCGGGCGCGAGGCTTTCCTTGGCACCAAATGGATGCTTTGCCCACCTGTCACCCTCCACACGTGAACACGCAGGATAATGACATAATCGTCCCGGAGCACAAAGCCATGCAAATAGGGAAGATGGCATGTGTTGCCGTTCGCGGGTCTCCCACCATCAATTTACATTATTCTAATGTTCTTCCACTGATGACCTGCTCTCACACAAATTAAGAGGGGGAGAGGGGGAGGGAGGAAGAAGGGGAGGGAGGGAGAGAGAGGAGGGAGAGGGAGAGACAGGGAGAGAGAGAGAGAGAGGGTGAGGGAGAGAGAGGGAAGGAGAGAGGGAGAGAGAGAGAGAGAGGGAGAGAGCGGGAGAGAGGGAGAGAAGGAGAGAGGGAGAGAGGAAAGGAGAGGTGGAGAGCGAGAGAGAGGGGGAAAGGGGGAGAGAGAGAGTTAGAGAGAGTGAGAGTGAAGGGGAGCGAGTGAGTTAGAGAGAGAGAAGGAAAGGGGAAGAGAGAGATGAAGAGAGAGGGACAGAAAAACAGAGAGAGAAAGAGAGCGAGATAGAGGCAAAAAGAAAGAGAGATGAAGAGAGAGAGAGTTGTTGGTGAAAGAGACATAGACCCAGCGGTTATACGATTTATGGTTTCTGAAGTTTTACTTACTGTCGACGAACAGTAATATCTCCTCTGCGCATGAACGAGTTTCCTCTTAATTAACGCTGACGCCCTCCATGGCCCGTTATGAGTTGAGCTATACTGCGGTGTATAGCATGTGACGCGGCGGTATGCAGGGTGGAGGCATAACGAGCAAATCAATTAAGGGCTAAATTGGAGTTCTCGTTGGAACGGTGAACGGGTCCCAGGGATTCCGACGGTGGATGAAGTCATTCCACACTTTCTCCTCGGGCCTTTACTCCCAGTCGTAGCCCGTACTCTGCGTCTCACCATGTCCTACATTTTCCTTTATCTGTGTGTGTGTGTGTGTGTGTGTGTGCCCATGTGCGCCCGTGTGTGTGTGTGTGTGTGTGATCTTGGGAGAATGGGTTGTTGATTCTGGTGGGTTCCTTGGCTCCTTGCGCGGCGGTCTTGGCCCCGGTGGCCTCCCCGTGATTAGACCGGGGGCTTTTGTGATGGCTGATGGGACGCGTTTAAGCCAAGTGGCACGCACTGAGCGCGCTCCGTGGCGGCAGATGGGGGCCGCCTGAAAGAGCTGTGATTTCACATTGTTGTCCCGGCCGCCGTCTTTAGGGGGGGGGGGGGGGGGGGCATCTGATACTGTCCCCTCGGATCCCTCCCAATGCACACACACACACACACACACACACACACACACACACACACACACACACACACACACACACACACACACACACACACACACACACACACAAACCCGAGCTGGCACACACACAAACACACAATCTCACACACACACAAACACACGAGCGCACCGACACCGACACACACACACACACACACACACACACACACACACACACACACACACACACACACACACACACACGGGTGTACACACACACACACACATCCCATCAGATACTCGATCCAACAATCCCCTATTCTCAAACCAGTGACCAACCACATCCATCCCCCCCCC
>NC_044068.1:3654805-3662305 GCF_902167405.1 Gadus morhua
GTGTGCGATTTGGTGTCGCGCATCGAAATCACTCAATGAAATCAGTTAATTAAAACGCTCAAAGAAATCGGTAGATAACAGATGTGACTCGGTTTCGGTGTGCGCGTGTGTTGCGTACGATGTCTCAGCGTGTGTACCAATCCACGCTTATGAATATGTGCGTGTGTGCGTGCTCGCGCGTGTCCGTGCGCGTGCATGTCCGTGTCTGCGCGGCGGCTTGTGTCTGTGAATGCGCAGCGCCCGGGCGTATCTTAAGATACTTAAGATAGTTCCGAGGCCCCGACGGCTGCCGCCCTAATCTGAGGGACGAGCGACGGGCTGGGACACCGGGGGGGCCCAATAAAAACACCACAGAGCAGACCGCCGCGCACCGGCGGGTTAAGGGGACGGAGACGCCGCCCCAGCTGTCCCCTGTGCCGCGGCCGGGGGGGGGGGGGGGGGGGGGGGGGGGGCGCTAAGACCCCCAGTGAAAGCGGGGCTTAGCGTGATACCACAGGGCAGGGGTCCATCGCGGGGCCCCCGAGCCAAAGCAAAGACAAATGGATAAACAGAGGGGGTGAGATGGAGCGTCTGCAAAGCCCCCCCGCGGGAAGGGTGCGGGAGAGGGGGGGGGGGGGGGGGGGGGGGGGAAGACGACCAGCCAGGCAGGCAGCAAGGCATCAGGACATCACAACCCTCCATCACACACACACACACACACACACACCACACACACACACACACACCACACACATACACACATACACACACACACACACACACACACACACACATACACACACACACACACACACACACACACACACACACACACACCACACACACACACACACACCACACACACACACACCACACCCACACACACCACACACACACACACACACACACACACACACACACCACACACACACACACACACACACACACCACACACCACACACACACACACACACACACGCACACACACGCAGCCAGGAGTGGAGACAGTAGGCGTTTAGGCCGAGGGCTTGGCCCCTGAGCTGGGGGGACCGGGGGCCCGTGCGGTATGGGAGACATTGTCTCTCGGTGAGTCAGGGGGGTCGCCAGGGGGAATGTGGGTTTAGACGGAGCTTTGGGCGGCGTAGCGGCGGCCGTTTGGCCGAGTCTTGGAATGTGTGTGTGTGAGGGGGGCAGCCCAGACCCGTGGAGATCGACAGAGCCCCCTGTCACGCAAAACACACGCACGCGCACGGGCACGCGTACACACATGCTGAAGAAATACGTAGAAACATACGCACACAAATGCACGTGCACACACACGTATACATACATTCACAGAAGCAAAGACACCCACACACATATATGCAGACACAGACACACACACACACACACACACACACACACACACATACATACAAAAAAACACACACACACACACACATACATACACACCACACACACAATACAAATACTTAAAAAGATTACTAGCAGACACAAGGCACATGCCAGTCGGCACATTGACTGACCTACTCTCCCTCTCTGTGTACCTCTGTGTCTCTGTGTCTATTTCACACATTAACATTGGAATGTATACATGAATGCGAACACACTTTGCCCACACTTTGCCCACACGCAAACACACACAGACACACCTCACAAAGGCCATAATTCTACTATTACTCTCTCTGGCGCTCAACCAATCAACACACAAAGTTCAGGCCATCCTTGAATCGGTGCCCTGTTGATGACCCACACACACACACACACACACTCTATCACACGCAAACACACACACACACACACATACTATCTCGAACACATGCACACACAATCTATCTCACAAACACACACACACTCTATCTCACAAACACACACACACACACACAAACTCTATCTCGCAAAAACACACACACACACTGTATCGCACACACGTACACGCACACACACAAGCACACACACGCGGACACGTACATCCACACACACATAGCATGCCCTCTGTCAGTGCTGCAGTTCTGTGCTAACTAGGGGTTGAGGGTCACAGAACTCATCGGGTTCTAACAAGGGAGGTGGGAGACCTCTACAGTACCACACACACACTAACACACACACTGACACACACACACACACACACACACACAACACACACACACACACACACACACACACACACACACACACACACACACACACACACACACACACACACATGGCTCTTTAACCTTACTGGGTTTCACACACCAACCGCGTGCATGACCCCCCAACAATAGAGAGGCATTAACAGCTGCACTTTTTACGAGCTCCACGCGGTGACAAAGCACAGCGCATTCGCACCAGCGGTGGCGCGCCTCCCTGCGCTCCTCTTTACGCACGGACTTCAACACGGACCGCCCGGTGTGCACGTGGAGGCGGAGTGAGTCCCAAAGCCGACTGAAGAAAAAACTATATGGAAAAAAGGGTGGATGATAGAGATGATTATGTTACTGATCAGATCTCAAGCATCATGTAAAGCCGTAGCATATCGCTCCGCGTAATCAGGAGAAACAGCCATGGCCTTAAGTGCCCGCGTCCTTTATGCTGAACAAGCAGGAAAAAAGGAACAAAGCCGATTTCATCTGATGTTTGTTGACGTTTGAATTAAAGCACTTGATTGATTGGTCGATTGCTCCGCATGACCTGACCAACGGAACCGGTTCGACCTGGACGCTCCCCTCAGATAATCGTTTCAGAAGGCTGCGTGTGTTCAGTGTATTTTGATGTTTATACTGTGTGTTCTCAAGTCTGTTTTGGCAGTTAAACTTGAGTTTATGTACAAAACATTAAAAGCTATACAAGTTTATTTCAACAGTGTTTTAAAACAATATTTACATTAGGTTCCTGTAAGACGCAAGACAAACTGCTTGACATCACTTGAACATATTCAATATTGATCATAGGGATCAGACATTAAACATCTGACACAGTAGAAGCAACACTGTCTCCTCAGGGTAGATATTGAAACCAACAAACAACATGTCTTCCTCCTCAGCCCGACCGGTTCAGTCTGGTATCAGTTTAATACTTTAGTCGTGTCTCTTCCTCTGTTGATTTGTCCTAACAGGGTTTCCTTGAGAACTAAATCTACTTAGGATTTCTTATTAATATTTCCCTTCATCGAAAATTATAATCCTTTCATCCACCCCCCTCTTTCGTTCACTCACATCAACACACATGCACACACGAGTGCACACACACACACACACACACACACACACACACACACACACACACACACACACACACACACACACACACACACACACACACACACACACACAGAAACACACAGTTTTCCCTATCTATCTCTCTCTCCCCCTCTTTCTCTCTCTCTCTCTCTCTCTCTCTCTCTCTCTCTCTCTCTCTCTCTCTCTCTCTCTCTCTCTCTCTCTCTCTCTCTCTCTCTCTCTCTCTCTTTCTTGTTCTTTCCCTCTCTCTATTTTCTCTCTAGTTCTCTCTCTCTCCCTCTCTCCCGCATTTCTCTATAGGTCTCTCTCGCTCTCTCTCTCTAGTTCTCTCTCTCTCTCTCTCTCTCTCTCTCTCTCTCTCTCTCTCTCTCTCTCTCTCTCTCTCTCTCTCTCTCTCTCTCTCTCTCTCTCTCTCTCTCTCTCTCTCTCTCTCTCTCTCTCTCTCTCTCTCTTGCACTCCCTCAGGTCCTGGACAGAGCAAGGAGTCATCATGTTGGGTGAGATGTTAAAGGGATGCGAAGCAGAGAGGTGGAGTTGATGGTGTTCCTTCCAAATCAAATCATCTGGATCCTCCGGTGTAATCAAGACGGGGCTGTGGAGAGGAGAAGGTAATCTCCTCACTGGACATGACTCCCTTGCTTCCGTGTTATTAAAAAATGAGGAGGAACAAATCTTTAGATTGAAAGACTGCGAGGGGAGGATGGAGGGGGGGGGGGGGGAATTATGATAAATCAGTGGAAACTAGGGCAAGGTTGGATAATGCCTTCGGATACACGCAAGGTACAAATCTTCAACTCGGTGTGTGTGTGTGTGTGTGTGTGTGTGTGTGTGTGTGTGTGTGTGTGTGTGTGTGTGTGTGTGTGTGTGTGTGTGTGTGTGTGTGTGTGTGTGTGTGTGTGTGTGTGTGTGTGTGTGTGTGTGTGTGTGTGTGTGTGTGTGTCTGGTGTGTGTGTGTGTGTGTGTGTGTGTGTGTGTGTGTGTGTGTGTGTGTGTGTGTGTGTGTGTGTGTGTGCTCAAATAGTGTGTACCTGTGTAGGTACCTGTGTAGGTGTGTACCTGTAACGGGCATGTGTGTTTACGAAATATTCTAAATTACTTGACCCTGAATCTACTGCATTTCCACCAGTCACGGGCTGGCTGGAACATGGATAACAGCTCCAAGTGGCTGGGCCAGGTAGGTTGAATAGGGTCACCCTGGTGCTCTGGAATGAGGTTGACAACGGTCGGATGGACGTCGGATAAAGTGCAATTACAGATAACAGCCAGAAGATGGCGCACTCTAACAGACGCGGAAACTGACCTCATTACAGTAATTTGGCACTCAAGGACTATTGACGCTAACAACAACAAAAACAGTATGTATTGCATTAGTATTGCTAATAATAATACTAATTACATGAAGAAGACATTAGAAAAAAAGGAGAAGGAGGATTAAAGTGTATATGACAGGTAAATAATCGGTTCTCTTTATATCGATATGTCTGGAATATGTTGGTATGGTAGCCCTGTAAAAAAATGCTCAGGGAATGGACATGCATATTCTATCATCGCCGCCGCCGGCTTTGCCTGTATTATCCTTCCACCGCCACTAGAGAGCAGTGTTGTGTTTCTCTAACCGCTTCATTGACAATCAATTTAGAATTTGGAAGAATTTCCCAAGCAAGGCCATTGGCAATAAAGAATTAAAACGTTTGGGTACTCAATGTTAATAAACCCAATAAAGACATCTAAATGTGGTTACCAGGGCTATTGTCATCAACAATAGACAATATTGCGCTTATGTTTCCAGAGTTGATGCTGGACCTGGTGCTGGTCAGATCGCTGATCGCCACGCCTCTCCACCTACCATGTATGACTTTAACTCCGGTTGACGCGCCCAGAGGGGTCTCTACGCCTTCTCCCACGCCAACCCTCGACGTTGCTGTCGAGTCATCGCAACAATCCCCCTGCCACACGTGGAATAATCCCATTCAGGAGGAAAGGCAGGAATTTAAGAACGGAATATGAAGGACACCATCCAGGGAGTGGAGAGGTTCGACAGCCCGGGAAAAGGGCGAGGACTCCGGGTCACCAAACCCTTTAAGGTCGGAGAGCTTATCTTCTCCTGCCCGGCGTACTCCTTCGTGCTGTCGGCCAAGGAGAGGGGCAGCTACTGCGAGTACTGCTTCAACAGGTAGGCCATGATTCAACGAGTAGCCCCTGCTCCAGCACGGTTCACCTGCAGACCCTGGGTCAGACATCACCTGCTGTAGGCCTGTTGATTGTGTTGTGGCATGCTGACAATATCACACTTATTTTGTGACTTAAAGAGATGCTCGTGTGTGTGTGTAGTGCACTCGGTAGCACGTGTAGCAGGCTATGAATGAGTTAACGTTGTAGGCCCGTTTCATGACATAGGCCTTCATTACAAGTTCATTAACTCTTTATTATAGAGAGAAATCTAATATATTATTGGCATGATGGGTTTAGAAATAAGTGTATACAAACATACAATTGTGCATCACACAATTTTTTTCATTTTTTATGGAGCCATATTTTTAAACAGGTCTTGCAAACCAATGAGGGTATAGGCCTAATACTCATGTGGGAGTAATTCCTTTTTTAAAGTATTTCCTCGTGACTACAAATGCTTAATATAAGATGATCGGGGTTTTTTTATCAAGATGATCTTATTTTAGTTATTCAGATCATATTCGTTGTGCACATCCAGGATAATGTCTTAACTCATCTGTGTTGCACGGATCTACAAAACCATTCACCAGTCTAGCTGCATGCACACGTGATGCTCAGTCACTACAGTGACCCTCCATGAAGTATTGTGTAATAGCTTTCATCACCAAATTTTCTTTCTTTTCATCATGCTTCGTAAAATATGTAAATGTGTATCATAACACACTAACCTTTTGCAGGAGTGAAATGTTGAATGTCATCGAGGCTTTTCATTCTTTCATCAAACAAGTGATGAAGGAAATATTGAAACCTGATGCGGTACAGACTCAGTCCTTCAGTGGGAAGTAGCTGATAAGAGCTAAAAGCTTTTCAAAAAAGAAAGGTGGGGTTAAGGATGTTTCGCGTGCATCCGATACATCATCATATGTCTTAATTGAGACGTCTTTTTGTTTATTAGAAATGTCCCCTTTGCATATCTGTTCCCAAATCACCAGATCTGAATCAAGCTTGGTTTTACTTCACTTTTTTCGCCACTCTGCAAGTGTTAAAATAAATTAAATATGTGAAAGTAGTGAAGAGATTTTCACACATGAATTAGTAATCGATTTATGACTCATCAGAACCTCAGTCAAATAAATATGGAATTTTACAGTGGAGTTTTGAGAGGTAAGTCCCCTCTGAGATGTGATTTACCAAATCAAAAGTGTTGTGATGATGAGTTGTAACGTCATGTGTTGATGATTAGAGATGCAGAGCAAAGGGATGGTGCATAATTAGGGTTAGGGTTAGGTTTTTTAATCATGACCAAAGCCTGAATCCAGACTTCCTGCTAGTGACAGGAAGTAAGAAATAAAGTTGTTCTAACAGCACAACTATTTATCCAACCGGTTTGTTTTCAAACAAAGTCGGGACACACGCTGTGTAGACAGCTCTAAAACATAAAAATAAAAAGCTTGCGTCGGTGCGTTTTGGGCTCTCGTCGCGCAGACAGCTGCCCCTGGTACCATAAGGTCAGTTCTATTAATACAACAGAATGCCTTTCCCGGCCGTTGCCGGCGGTAATGAGAGAACCTATGTCGCTAACTAGCACAGCTCGGGCCGTTCATACCGAGAAGATATTAAGACAAGGAGCGAATACGTTGTTCTTGTCTATATATTAGTTTAGCTGAGCATGCGCAGATTCCCACCCACACCCACACACACACACACACACACACACATACACACACACACATACACACAAATGCACACACATACACACACACACACATACACACAAATTCACACACGCACAAAGACACACACTCACAGACACACACAAAGACACAAAGACACAAACACACACACACACACACACACACACACACACAACTCACACACACACACACACACACACACAACTCACTGGATACAGATTCATCTCTTAGATTGAATGCATCTCACTTTTGTCTGTTTCATGCAACACTGTTCCTGAGCAGGCAAACTGGCAAAGGGAATCTGAGTGAATGATATGAACTTTTGTCTGTACATAATAAGCTTTAAAGCCAATTATTTGTCATAAGTGTCATAATTCTGTTGAATATGTTTTTGTGTGTCTCTCATATGTATCTACACACTCCTCTTGCTGAGT
>NC_044068.1:3664805-3674805 GCF_902167405.1 Gadus morhua
TCCAGAGTAAGTACACACAACCAATTTCTCATAAACACAATACATTTACTACAGATATTATGTTCGCATAGCACTCTTCCAGTGACTTAAAGGCACTTTAAGATTTTAAACAACATTTTAAAACCTCACAAACAGTATGTAAAATCTAAACAGAAATGTTTTGATGTAATTGAATACAGATTAGGGTAAACATAAGATATCCATTCTACCAAGGCAGTTACAACAGTGTTGATGTGTAAACATGGCTTCATGTGGTTCAGTTTGCCAGCTCAGCTCTTTTCACCCAGGCTTTGTACAACCTAGATGGTGACCAACCTGACCAGTCGACATTTAAAAACAACCCTCCCTTCCTCCCCCCTCCCTCTCCCGACTTTCTCCAAACCCCAACCCCCCACTCAAAAAGCGAGGCTAGTCATAAGATTGTCACCTGAGCCTTGTTTGCTATAATGCAGGGTCAGATCAACTCACTAGCCTCCCGTAGCGCCACTGTTAGCATCTTTATGACAGAACGTGTTGGAACAGCACTTTGAATATTGTCCCTTTAACGTGAACCAGTGCAACGAGGAGGTGGTAAGCATGTAAAGGTATGTTAAGAATAGCTTGTTTAGGGCAGAGGCAGGTAGTGGCTGGTGTTTGACTCCCAGACATAAGAGCGCTGGGTTTGAACCAGCAACCCTGACCCCGCCCTGCAGCGTTCTCGATATCCCTTTAAGTGGATTATTTACATTTACACTGAGGGCATTTAGCAGCCGCTTTTATACAAAGCGACTTGCAACCATTAATGCACACACCGACGGCGGTGTCAACCACGCAGGGCGACAGCCAGCTCGCAAGGAGCAGTAAGGGCGAGGCGTCTTGCTCAGGGACACCTCGGCACTCCGCTAGGAGGAGCCAGGAATCGAACTAGCAACCTTCCGGTTACCAGCGAACCTTATGATAGAAGCGCTCGTGGAAACAGTGAACAACGTGTGTGTGTGTGTGTCTTTGTGTGTGTGTGTGTGCGTGTGCGTGTGTGTGTGTGTGTGTGTGTGTGTGCGTGCGTGTGTGTGTGTGTGTGTGCGTGTGCGTGTGTGTGTGTGTGTGTGCGTGCGCGCGTGTGCGTCCCTGTGTTCCGCAGTGTGGCGCTCATCAACCACAGCTGCCAGCCCAGCGTCATCGTCACGTTCAAGGGGACGACGGCCGAGGTGCGGGCCGTCACGCCCATGAAGAAGATGGACGAGGTGAGGGGGGAGGGAGGGGTGAGGGAGGGGGTGGGGGTGAGGGAGGGGAGGGGTGAGGGAGGAAGGGAGGGGAGGGAAGAGGGAGGGGGGAGAGAGGGAGGGGAGGGGAGAGGAGAGGTGAGGTGAGGGAGGGGTGAGGGAAGAAAGGGGTAAAGGACGGGTGAGGGAGGGGGGAGGTGGGGGAGGGTGAGTGGGCCCAGCTGCCGGGGGGCTGGTGGGGGGGATTGACCATCGGGGAGGAAGGGTGCGTGTCGGAGAAGGGTTCGGGTCGAACAACTACATGAGTTGTTCGACTCGTCCACAAATAGAAACTCTTTATCTCGGTCTCCCAGGAGCCAGAAGAACATTCCTCTGGTGTTCTTAAAAGTAAAGATCTGTGACACTCAATTCAGACCCCCTGTGGCAATGTTAAGTCATTCTTATGGATCCATAGCGACATAGATGGTTCGGTCGGTTAGGGTTTCAATACTGTGCGTGTATAGTATAGATCCGTGTCAGTGTGTGTATGTGTGTGTGTGTGTGTGTGTGTGTGTATGTGTGTGTGTGTGTGTGTGTGTGTGTGTGTGTGTGTGTGTGTGTGTGTGTCTGTGTGTGTGTTGACTGATTGGTAGTGGGGGGAAGGCGGTGGTGGTAATGGGGTTAAAAACAAAACAGCTGAATGGTAGACTGGGTTATTTAAAGGCATCTGTGCTAGAGAGGAGCACCCATAACTAAACCAACTGTGTGTGTGTGTGTGTGTGTGTGTGTGTGTTGGTGTTGGTGTGTGTGTGTGTGTGTGTGTGTGTGTGTGTGTGTGTGTGTGTGTGTGTGTGTGTGTGTGTGTGTGTGTGTGTGTGTGCGTGCCACCAGGTGATGATCAGCTACATAGACATCCTGTACCCGACAGACGACCGCAACAGCAGGCTGAGGGATTCTTACTACTTCACCTGTGACTGTCAGGAGTGCAAAACCCAGTCCAAAGTAAGAACCGCCCGACGAAGAGACACACACCATAGATACACACACCATAGATACACAGACCACCGCCCAACATAGATACACACACCATATATACAGAACATAGATCCACAAAACGTAGACACAGACCATAGGACTTAGATACACAGGCCATAGCTCCACAGACCATAGATCCACAGACTATCAACCAACTTAGATACACGGACCATAGAAACGCAGACCATAGACATGCAGACCATAGACTCACAGACCATAGATACACAGACCATAGATACACAGACCATAGAAACACAGACCATAGATACAAAGACCATAGATACACAGACCATAGATACACAGACCATAGATACACAGACCATAGATACACAAACCATAGATACAAACACCATAGATACACAGACCATAGATACACAGACCATAGATACACAGACCATAGATACAAAGACCATAGATACACAGACCATAGACTCACAGGCCATAGACACACAGGCCATAGAAACACAGACCATAGATACAAAGACCATAGATACACAGACCATAGATACACAGACCATAGATCCACAGACCATAGACACGCAGACCATAGACACGCAGACCATAGACTCACAGACCATAGATACACAGGCCATAGAAACAGACCATAGATACAAAGACCATAGATACACAGACCATAGATACACAGACCATAGATACACACACCATAGATACACACACCATAGATACACAGACCATAGATACACACACCATAGACTCACAGACCATAGACACACAGGCCATAGAAACACAGACCATAGATACAAAGACCATAGATACACAGACCATAGATACACAGACCATAGATACACAGACCATAGATCCACAGACCACAGAAACACAGGCCATAGACACACGGACCATAGACACACGGACCATAGATACACAGACCATAGGTACCGCCACACCACCCTTGTGTTTCGTCTCCCAGGACAAGGCCAAGCTGAAGGTGCGAAAGCGCAGCGATCCCTACGAGCCGGAGGTGGTCAGCGGTATGGTGCGCTATGCCCGCAAGAAGATGGGCGAGTTCAGGGCCATCAAGAGCGAGAAGAATATCCTTCTGTCCAGCAAGAGTGGCTTTTGTGTTGTGCAGTGGAGTTGGCCCTTTATCAACCTGAAAGACATTCTGTTCTTCCCGCATTGAATGTTAATACTTATTTAATATGGGGACTACAGAGCTGTGGATGTGACTAAATACTGAAACACACTTTGACGTAGCTGACACACATTTCAGAACTGGGTCTTGGTCTTCAGAAACATAATGTCATATCCGTTCCGCTGAATTTATACATTTTGCTGAGGTCTGCTTTACCATACCTCCCTAGCTTCTTTCCTCCATAAGGTTCAATGAAGTGCTGTTGATTAGTATTCAACCGGCACACGATGTCAGTCTCCAGAATAACAGTTTGATCGCATGAGTGACAATTGAACATTAACATTAAGCCTGAACAAACAAAACACATTAACCTTCTTGAAACCACCCTCAGCACAACAGCAGCCCCCTGCTGCAGCTCAATCTCTGTACTGTAACTCTTTGTTCAAGTGGGTCTAGCTGGTAAGATAAGGCCTCCCAAAAACGTCCACAGCTGTCCAACACCCAAACCTGTGTATGCGGCCTTGACTCTCTGGCACCCCCTAGCGAGCTGCTGGAGATGTGCGTGCAGAGCCTAGACGAGATGGGCACGGTGTTCGACGACGCCAACGTCTACATGCTCCACATGATGTACCAGGCCATGGGCGTGTGTCTGTATCTGGGCGACTGGGACGGAGCCATCCACTACGGGGAGAAGATCCTGAAGCCCTACAGGTCAGGACGCCTCGGGTTAGACAGACTGGTGGCCCACCGTGGTGGTGAAGGCAGTATCTCCTCACTCGTCTTCTGTCCTGCACAATTTATCAACATGGAGGTCATCCGACTAGGATTGCACTTAAGATGTAACTCGACGGCCAGTGTTATTTTTGCTACGGAAGAGATGTATAAATACGAAGAGAATTAGGAGAATCACATTGGTACATTTTATATTAGAATATGTACAATAGCCTTCTAATACTGTCTGGTCCCCTTAGCAAACAGAGTTATTGTGGTTCATGTGGTCCTAGCTACCTTTCTTTTACACAAGGAATGGGTCAACCTAGTGATTGTTAGTGCTTGGGACTTGGTTCTATGAACATCTTACTGTACCGACAGCGATATATTGTATATCGACCAATGTGCTTATTTTAAGTCGCTTTGGATAAAAGCGTCTGCTAAACGACCTTGATATAAATGTAAATGGTCCATCGTTAGTCGACTCTGTGCTGGACGCCTGTGTCCTCCCCCGGTGAGTCCAGCTGACGTGGTGGTGGTGGCGGTGGCGGTGGTGTGTCCTGTCTCCTAATGCAGTGTGCTGTACCCGGCCTACTCCCTCAACGTGTCCTCCATGTACCTGAAGCTGGGCCGGCTTTACATGGGCCTGGAGAAACGCTCCCGCGGCCTCAATGCCCTCAAGAAGGTACCGGGCTGCTCGGAACGCATGGGGCACGTTTGGACTCTGATTTGGTTTATTGAGGGACATAGATCCATTTCATGTGTTGAATCAGCAGTCAATTGGGATGAGTGGGAAGTGGAATACATTGTAATAATATGGGTTTTATTTTATTTGTGTGTTTGTGTGTGTGTATGCATGTGCGTCTGTGTGTGTGTGTGCGTCTGTGTGTGTGTGTGTGTGTGTGTGTGTGTATCTAGGCGATGGCGATCATGGAGGTTGCCCACGGCAAGGATCACCAGTACATGGCAGAGTTGCGTAAAGAGATAAAATAACAAGAAGTAGGAGAAAAGTCACGCTATGGACTGAAAAAAGCAAATGGACGCTTCCCAGAACTAAAGGCCTATTCTCTTCTTCTGCAATGTTGTTGTAAAAAGTTAAAACCTTACATTTTCTACGGACAATATAAAAATGCACAGTACCCAATAACTTTGTACGTATTCAGAATTTAGGTATATATATTTTCCGTAGGTGGAAGAAACGTTTTTTCTAGATATTTGTTTTTCTTGGCATGTGATTGGTCAGTGAGTTTGTACTCATGGCTTCAATCTCAAACTGTTTACACGTGTGGGCGGGAAACGGTGCAGCGCAATCCCTCTCGACCAATGAGGCGTAGCGGCTTTGTAACCAGGTGGCCTATCACGCACCAGGGACTGTGACCCTGGCACGGTGAGACTCTGCATTAACACCTTTTTGCAACTACCATGCGTCTGTTCGTGTTCAGATCTGTACTAATCCTCACGCCTCACCGGCAGGTGCCAACACAGGCTCACATTTGTAACATAAGACGTTATTCTGAAGTCACATACTTAGAGAAAATAAGGCTTTATTGTATTATGGGCAAGTTTGAAAGCTTGTACATGATTGGAAGGGGGGGGAAAGGGAGAAAAGACATATACAATATGCAATAATGCAATAAAAAAAAGCATATACAAAACATATTTACACAATACCATTTTTGAAAGCCGTCCAGATATTTTGCCAAAATATTGTGTGAAAATAAACAAAACAAGTGGAATGCAGTGGGTGAGAAATATTGTCGCAAAGAGTTCAGCCGTGAAGCTTGAAGCCGGTACTGATCTGATGAAGGATACTTTATATACAGGGAATATAAAAAAAAGCATGCATAGTATATTATTATCTTACGGTAGCTTAGGGGTACCAAGTCGAAAAATAATAACAAAAGTAATAAAAAGACATTCGTAGAAATCTTTTTTTTTCACGTCCATTATGTACAGAGATACTTTGGACATGGCTGGCTTTGCATTACGTTTGAAAAGAATACAACCGGTTAATAGAGCCAGTCGTACATAATGAACTGCTACTGAGTGTGGCTATTTTGTATACAGATTTCGGCACGTGGTTACGCTATACTTTGTGGCTTTGAACCAATCAGTCGCTCTAGGAAATGGCCCCCTTTTTCTGACACAACGCTGGTGTTGGTAGCAAAAATACAAATGGCCGCCTTGATGACCTAAATGAATACAATTCCCTGGCTTTCTACCATAGACTTCATCAGAAAGGAGGCAATGGTTAGAAGCCAGGTCAAGTAACTGAAAAACCATAGAGTCCATGGTGAAATGTTATGATTTTGTCTACAGAACTGAACGCATAGTGTGTCAAACACTGGGGGTTTTAGTACTAACATTGGTCGTTTTTACAACTAAGCTACAAGGAATACCAGTAAGTGACTCCCTCTCTTTTGTTTTAGAAATGTCAATAAGGCACAAACAGTGTTAAACAGACAAAGAAACCGTCCCCTCCATTTTGGAGCCGTTTCTTTGTCATCGGAGCAACGTTGTCTCCATGGCGATCTGGCTCTCCATAGACCAAACTACAACAACATCTACCATTGTTACTTAATGTTGTTGACTTTGCTAATGTTGAACTCGATGAACAAAGAGGTTTAAGATAAGTTCATAAGTTCTTTTCTTTTAAGTTAGATAAATAACATGGATGTGTGGTATGTTGTTACGTTTGTGTGTGTGTATGTGTGAGGGAATTGTATTGTACACATTTAGCTAACAAATTCTTAATGAGAATACAGTAAGTCTGATGTAAATTAAGAGTTATTAATATTAAAAAGACACACTATTCAAATTAAAACGGTGCGCAAGCAAGACTAAAAAGTTATAGCATCGGTTAAGGTGAAATTATGAAATTATTCTTGAAATGATGCTTCGAAAGATAATAAATAACGGTAGAATTGAAACGTCATGAAATGTTGAGACTTGAACCAATAACCTGTTAAATATTGATACCTAATTGATTCCATAATTTGTTTAACCATCTGTGTGTAGTTACAGCTCATCGTGGATTATGTAACTTGACACATGATTTGTTATATCTGAAACGGGGGACTTTGTTCCTAAAAATCATATTGTACTAAATAAATTATGTCATCAATTGTATTTCCTGGAATGCAATTACTATAACGTCGTTAAACCTTAATTTTTGTTTAACGTCTCTCTGCCTTGCGGTGTTTCTCTACTCTCTTTCAACGACCCGCAGGCTCCTCCTGTTGGCGGGGGAGGGTACTACACCAGCACGCCTAACATTAGAGCGAAGGAAGGAGAATCACAGACGTGTACAGCACCACACAGGTAGAGCCCTGTTATCTAGACAGACCAACGCAGAGCCTCTCCTTCTTAACCTGCCCAACGTTAATGCCCAACATTTGAACGTGTCCGTCAATCTAAATATAACCGATATTAAATAAACCCAAACCGAAAAGGAGTTTTTTCTGGTAAGGGTCGACGGTCACACATGACATCACGGGTTCGTTGGTTCAGATGAGGCGGGAGTTCTTGAGGAACTGGATGAGCACCTGGTAGACAAACTGGTACTGGGCGATGGTCTGGACCATCAGCATCCTCTGCTGCCGGAGGCCAGACAGCATGGTGGGGACCTCCACACCCTGGGGGGGAGAGGGAGGGGGAGAGAGGGGCGGGGTGAGAGAGAGGGAGAGGAGAGGGGGAGAGAGAGAGAGAGGGAGGGGGGGAGAGGGAGAGAGAGGAGAGGGGGAGAGAGAGAGAGGGGGGGAGAGAGAGAGAGGGGGGGAGAGAGAGAGGAGAGGGGGGGAGAGAGAGGGAGAGGGGGAGAGAGAGAGGGAGGGGGGGAGAGAGAGAGAGGGAGGGGGGGAGAGAGAGGGGAGAGAGAGAGCGAGAGAGGGGGGGGGAGGGAGGGGGAGAGAGAGAGGGGGGGCGGAGGGGGAGAGAGAGGGAGGGGGGGAGAGAGAGAGCGAGAGGGGGGGAGAGGGAGGGGGGGGAGAGGGAGAGCGAGAGAGGGAGGGAGGGGGATAGAAAGGGAGGGGCGGAGGGGGAGAGAGAGGGAGGGGGGAGAGAGAGAGGAGGGGGAGAGAGAGAGACAGGGGTGTGGGGAGAGAGAAAGGGAGGGAGGGAGAGCGAGAGAGGGGGGGAGGGGGAGCCAGAGAGAAGAGGGGCGGGCCACAGTTAGAGGGATGTATTTTAGTCTCATTATAATATAAGGGTCTCCTCAAACTGGCAGCCTTGCGGTCACCAGTCCACAGGCTCCGCCCCTAAGGAGCAGGGGAAGGCGGGGTCACCTGGTTGTGCTCCAGGCAGCTGATCATGAGCTCGGTGAGGATGACCACGCCGCTGCGGCCCACGCCCGCGCTGCAGTGCACGACCACCGGGGGGTTCAGGCTCTTGGAGGTGTCCAGCATGGAGTTGGTGTGGCGTCGCACCGACTGGATCTCCTCCAGGTAGGCTGGGGGGGGGGACGGACAGGTGAGAGGGGGGGGGGGGGGACAGGTGAGGGGGGGGGGGGGGGGGGCAGTGAGGAACATGGTTGAAGTTTAGATGTTATAATGGTCTGGACTTGACTTATAATGGTCTAGATTTAATTTATTATGCTCTGGATTTGATTTATTACAGTCTGGATATGACTTATTATGGTCTGGATTTGACTTATTACAGTTTGGATTAGAGTTTTAATGGTTGGGATTTGGCTTATTATGGTCTGGATTTGACTTATTATGGTCTGGATTTCAGTGATTCTCGTCGGGATTTGACTTATTATTGGCTGGATTTGAGTGAAGAAGGTTTGGGATTATGGTCAGGTGTTCCAGTGACTCCGTTCTGGGTGTGGGTCTGTGTTTGAGTGACTACAGTCTGGATGTGTGTTTGAGTGACTACGGTCTGGATCTGTGTTTGAGTGACTACGGTCTGGGTCTGTGTTTGAGTGACTACGGTCTGGGTCTGTGTTTGAGTGACTACGGTCTGGGTCTGTGTTTGAGTAGTCTCGCAAAGCCAGACCAAACTACAGCAAGTAGAATGGTCTGGAGCCACGCTACCTCGAGCCGTCTATCCGTTGGGAAACTGGGCGGGCCTGTTTTATTTCTTTAAACCAATCACAATCGTCTAGGGCGGGGCTAAGCCCGGGAAGCAGCAGCGGTGTCCATGCAAAATAGTGCCGGGGGGGAAATTATTTTGACGGAACTTCTTGACGTTCAGAGGCTGTCAGAAATGGCTCAATCCCAAACGCCACAAAAAACCATTAACGATGTATGTCGCCTATGTGGAGATAATTTTATAGATAAAAAGAACAAACATCGTTTGATTCTTTGTCACGATGATTTCAAGCCACCATACACTTTGGCCCTTGAGCTCACGGGACCTATAAAAACGAACGACGTTTTAACATTTATATGTGGTTCTTGTAGAACACTACTAAAGAAATACCGTAGGAGCTATTGTGAAGTGGAACGGATCGGTTCATTGGTTAATCCATGTCAAACGCTCATGCCGCCGTCAGAGTGAAACGATGCGCCAAATCCACACCAACCGCCGATAGTCGTGACCGCAAACGCATCGTCCCCGGGGAGAATCCCCGGGGAGAGTCTGGGCTTTTCCAAGGTAATGTCAAAATAGGCTATGTTGTGGTCCTACCATTGTAATGAAATCAGATAGTCAGTAATCAGTAATTACATTATATTAAAATTAAACAAGATTTGATGTCTAGTTCCACAAACAATTTCGAAAACTTGGTAACGCCAGCAACCGGAAGGGGAGGAGTCGCGGCCAAATCGGCCGCTAAGCAATAGACGCTGTCCACTTCCGTTCAGCCAGACTAGTGTTTGAGTGACTACGGTCTGGGTCTGTGTTTGAGTGACTACGGTCTGGGTCTGTGTTTGAGTGACTACGGTCTCGATGTGGGTCTGTGTTTGAGTGACTACAGTCTGGATGTGGGTCTGTGTTTGAGTGACTACGGTCTGGATGTGGGTCTGTGTTTGAGTGACTACGG
>NC_044068.1:3682305-3689273 GCF_902167405.1 Gadus morhua
CCAGCGTCCCCCCGGCGCCGCCGCCCCCTCCGGACCCCCCCCCGCTCTCCGCCCCCCTCTGCCCCGCGCCCGACCCCCGGCCCTGGGCCTGGGCATGGGCGTGACCCTGGTGGTCCGAGGGCCCCTGGTTGTTCTGCGGCCCCTGCTTGTGGTTGTGTTGGTGGTGGGGGGGGGCGTGGCCGTGGTGGTGGGGGGCGTGGCTCCGCATCTGGGGCCCGCCGCTGGGGGTCCGCGGGGGGCCGGGGTACTCGGGCGGGGGCTTGTTGGGCAGGTTGGCCAGCGCGGCCTGCAGCTGGGCGCTGATGCTCACGTGGTCCCCCGGGATCTGGACGTCCAGCTCCTCCTCCTCCTCCTCCTCGCTCTCGCTGCTGTGGATCAGCATGGTGGCGTTGGAGAGGGTCTTCTGGTGCTGGTAGGCCGCCGGGACCCCCGGCGGGGGCTCCGTGGCCTTCTGGACGGGCGCCTGCATGGCCTTCTGCTGCGGCTGGGAGGGCTGGGAGGCCTGGGACTGGGAGGACTGGGACTGGGAGGACTGGGACGGCGGCGGCGGCTGCTGCTGCTGCTGCTGGGGGGGATGCATGACCTGCTCCCTGAGGGTGTTCCTGCGGTGCAGCTGGGCGGTCATGCCCTTCATCAGCATGCCCTCCATGCCGCCGCCGCCGCCGCCGCCGCCGCCGCCGCCGCCGCCGCCGCCGCCGCCCGGCCTCATGCTGCTGATCACCTCCATGCTGTGTCTCTTGGCCAGCGCCGAGCGCTGCTTGGCGGCGGTGGTGGTCAGCGGCTCGCTCACCTCCTGCAGCGACTGGTGCACCACGGCCGAGCTGTCGGGCTGGAAGGTCTTCACCGACAGCTGCACCATGCGCGTCACCAGCTCGGGGCTGCTGCCGCCCATGCAGCGGTGCCGGTGGCTGGCCAGGTCGGGGGTGCTGGTGGCGGGCCGGAAGGAGCCCGAGGGGTACGGCGGCGGCGGGCGGGACATGTGCTTGCGCAGCATGTTGGCGGTGGCGGCGTAGACGCCGGCGGCCACGCCCCCGTGCTGCTGTTTGGTGTTGGCCAGCTCCGGCGTGCTGACCGTGTGGGAGATGGAGCCCCCCCCGCCGCCGCCGCCGCCGCCGCCGCCGCCACCGCCGCCGCCACCGCACTCCCCTCCCCCGCCGCCTCCCCCTCCTCCCCCCCCCATGCCGTTCATGAAGGCGGGCTGGCCCTGGCTGCTCGCTGGCCCCCCCTGGTGGGGCCCGTGACACACCGGCTTACTGTAGCTGATCTGTGGGGACGGAGGAACACGCGAGAGAGAGAGAGAGGGGCGTGAGAACCACAAACCGGAGCCATCGCAACACTTAAGAGCTCATTATGGTCCCACATTCACGCAACACAAGAGGCTTACGGACCCCTTACGTCCCAGCGGACCCTCCTTGCGTCCTGACGTGCGCCTTCCAAAAATTCTAACAATTACAATTACAATTACAATTAGGGCATTTAGCAGACGTTTATCCAAAGCAACTTACATCGGTTGATGCACACATTGACGGCAGAGTCAACCATGCAGGGCGACAGCCAGCTCGTCAGGAGCAGTAAGGGTTAAGTGTCTTGCTCAGGGACACATCAACACTCAGCTAGGAGGAGCTGGGGATCGAACTAGCAACCTTTCGGTTACAAGACTACTGCCCTACCTTCCTGAGCTAAGCCGACCCACCTTCCAATCTTCCGTCGAGGCGACGCAGCAGCGAGGGCTGTGATTGGTCCGCTTACTTAAACCCGAGGCGGAACCATAAAGGTTCACGACTGCGTGGTCACCCCTTAAGACCCACACAAATCCCAAACAAAACACTGTCGATCCGCCGTACCTGGGGTCCGTAGGGGCCCGGGCTGGGGGCCCCTAGGCCGGGGTAGGGCCCCCGCTCCCTCATCTCGGGCTGGCTGTTCACCAGCGCCTCGGGCTGGCGGTATGCGTAGGCGTTGCTGATGTTGAGGCTGCGCAGCGACTGGCTGTGGAGGTCGTGGTGCGTCGGCGTCATGCGGCGCTTCTGCCGCATCACGGCCTCGTACTCGGGCGTGGGCCGGTAGGACGGCGCGATGATGGTGCTGTGGCGGTGGTTGGGGATGTAGTCGGGCCGCATCAGCTCGCTGCCCGGGATGCTGAGCGTGGAGGAGATGGGCGAGGGCTGCACGAAGGTCTGGGAGTGGTTGAGGGAGCTCAGGCTTGGACTGCTGTACATGCTGCCGTTGGGAACCACGCCCCCCCTGCTGTCGCCGCCCCCGCCCCCCCCGTTGCGGAAGCCGTAGTCTCCCTGGTGGTCCAGGCTGGTCTCCGACTTGTAGTACGGGTCGTCGTGGAAGATGCTGTCTGTGAGGGGAGAGGAGGAGGAGCCTGGGTCATACGCAGAGTCTACCGCAGACCGCCAGTCTACTGCAGACTGCCCGACCGAAGAGTTTAAACACAAGGGTTTACCAAGTTCCTCCTGTGGGATTATTGGATCAGTCCAGCGTTAAATAAGACCGTATACGCTCAATGTTGGTGTGTTGGTGGACAAGGGAGAGAGAGAGGGTGAGAGAGAGAGTGAGAGAGAGAGAGAGAGAGGGGGTGAGAGGTTGAGAGAGAGAGAGAGAGGGAGAGGGATTGGTAGTGATGGTGATGGTGATGGTGATGGATAAGTATTCGACCAGAGTGCGATATGAAAGGAGAAACTGATGAACTGTGAACAAAGCTGTGCCACTTGCTACGCAGCTCATTTTATACCCATCAGCCACTGCGCCCACTCCATCACAGCTTCCCAAGACAAGCCCACCATCAACTCTGTCACAAGACATGTCCACCTTCATCTCCCTTAAGACATGGTTTCTCAACGGGGACGGTACCGCCCCCTGGGGGGCGTTCGCACAACCTAGGGGGGCGCTGGGAACGTGATTCCATTTTTGAGGGGGGGGATTTTAAACTTTTATTTTATTTTATTTTATTTTTGGTGAAAGAATAAGCTACCTGAAATTATTAGCCTATTTTCATTTATTGGTTTCTAACCCCTCTACCGTCTCAGCTACTTTTTACTGTCTATGCGCAGTGGAACAGTGATAATACAGCGCGGTTCGTTCCTGCACGCGCCCGGACTCCCGTTGCATCAGCTATCGTCATGATCTCTATAGTAACGCTGATAAACATAACCCAAGTTCGCGGGTTAACAGTTCAATAACCAACACAACACAATCAAACATGGCCGATGGCAAGAAAAAAATATCAAATTTTATTTCATAGCCCGTTTTCCTCCTTCTTCTTGTTCAGTTCCAGCTGCTCTGAGCGTAGTCTCCACAAAAAGGCCGTTGCATTTCAAATGTCAGGCGCCAGAAGATCAGGGTAAGGTCAGGGGGGCGTTTGCTCAAAAAAGGTTGAGAACCAATGCCCTAAGACACACCCACCTTCAACTCCCTAAGACACGCCCACAGATAGAAGACGGGGCTAGTCAAAGCACATCTGAGATTAACTTGAGGTGAAGGTTCAGACGTTTTTTTCAAATGAAGACACTTTGGTTGAACATCAAGCATGAACCGTAAACACTCTTGGAACATCAAACATGAACCACAAACATTCCTGGATAGTGAAGTTGAATAAAAGAGGCCAACCTGGGATTAGCAAAGACACGTTTTAAAGAGTGTGATTCATCCTCTAATAAGACCAGGGTTTAACGATGAATTTTCCCACCCACGGGTGGGAGAGTCAATCCTCACACCCACGCAGTACGAGACCGGAGAGATCCACGTTTGGTCCGACTGGGTACGACTGCACACACAATGAGTCGGGAATAACTTCTGTTTCCCCGGGACCTTTACCCCCCCCCCCCCCCCCCCCCTAGCCCGGGCCAGAACGGTTTCCACCAGGCCCTCTGAAGTGTCGCGTCCCCACAAAGTAAAAACCGGGGTGGTGTGTGTGTGTGTGTGAAGGAGCCAGGCACAATGCAGGGCTCTGTGCTGGCCGGGTGGAACTTTAAATAGGCTGTGAGTCACATGAGCGATGGAAAACACACACGGCGCTCTGTTGGGGTTGTTCCTCAAGTTGTTTTGTTCCCGTTTGTTGGTGTTTTTCGTGGAGCAAGAAGACTGTTAAACCGTGTGATTAAACAGTCGCAGAGAGAATGGTGTGTATTAGTGTGTGTGTGTGTGTGTGTGTGTGTGTGTGTGTGTGTGTGTGTGTGTGTGTGTGTGTGTGTGTGTGTGTGTATATTCGTGTGAATGTTTTGTATGTGTGTTTGTGTCAATTTTTGTGCGTGTGTTTGTGTTTTGTGTGTTTGTTTGTATGTATGCGTGTGTTTGTTTGTGTCGGTATGTGTGTGTGTATTGTGGGAGTTTGATGTATACGTGTGTGTGTTGGGTGTGTGTTTTGTGTACTTGCAGGTGTGTGTCAGTACCTTGAGAGCTCTGTGTGTCCTGGTAGTGGTCCCCATACTGAGGGTGCATGGTCTGGAAGTTGCAGGACTGTGGTCGATGCTGTAAAACAATCAACATCCACCACCTTTGTTCATTGCTGTTTTCTATATGTCGTCAGAGAGGGTGGCACAAGTTTGAAATCATACAAGGCCTCGTACAGTATGTGTCCTGCATCTACAGTAAGAAAAAAATACATTTATATAACAACCAATATTTGTGTTATTATTTATAACTCTAAACCGACAGCTCACACCCATTGTAAAATACACCAAAGCTTTTTTAGGGGGCAACGGGCTTGGAGCGGCCATGGCCGTGGTTCTGGTCCCAAGGGCCCCGTGTGGGGGCCCATAGACGCAGGGCCACACTGAGGACCCATTGTGCCCCATTTAGCGCGGCCATTGTCTGGTACCAGACGCACAAATCACAGCGTTCCTCGCCGCTGTGAGCCGGGAGTCGGACCAGTGCCACGCCCTGCGAAGGCTTTCCAAGAACCGCACCCCGCCCATCCCCAACCCATCCCACCGCATCAACAGCGCCCCGGCAACAGGGTCAGAACCCCAGGGGCCACCCCATGGTCGTCCGAAAGGAAGCGCAGGTTTAAAATAAAAGTGCCTGTGATTTTAGTACGCGCCGAACAGAAGAGGCTAACTCTGCGTTCCAGAGGTGAGGTTAGTTTGAAAATAAAGATGGCGGTACCAGAGAGAGACGGTGGGTCCATGTGGGCCGTCTCCTGATTGGTGCAGGCGAGTGGGCGGGCCTAGAGGAGAGGGGAGGAGCCAAGTGTGAACACCAGGGGAGCTGTCACTCACAAACGAGAACGAGGAAGAGCAGGGAAGTGCAAAATAAATACTTCAAAGATCCCTTGGGACGCTTACTCTGCGAGGATGTTGTTCTGTTTGTAGAACTTGTGTCTGGCGCTGAACAAGCGAGCGATGTACTTGGACATTTCCATATCGTCCTAAAGAGGGACAGGAAAGGAGAACAGACAACAGAGGTTTGAAAACATCCCTCAAAATCGGTTATCGTGCAATCATTGATGAGTGTGTGCGTATGTGCGTATGAGCATACGTTTATCGCTAGTTTGTCGTTTGTCTGTGTGTGTGTGTGTGTGTGTGTGTGTGTGTGTGTGTGTGTGTGTGTGTGTGTGTGTGTGTGTGTGTGTGTGTGTGTGTGTGTGTGTGTATGCATGTGTGTGCTTGTATGTCTTTGTGTATGCGTGTGTGCGTGCATGTGTGTGTTTGCGTGTATGTGTGTGTGTGTGTGCATGTGTGCATGTTTCAACAACCTTGACACGGACTCCTGGCCGCCACAACACTCACCGTGTGAAACGTGATGGTGTCGTCTTTGCTGGTTATCTCCACGGTGATTGCTGTTTTGTTGTGCCCTATTGTACCAATGTCCTTCCATCTGGCCCAGACACACACCACACACACATACACACACACACATGCAACACACACAATACACAACACACAAGATAGAGGTTTCATTTTCGTATTTCTGCACAAACAAAACAAAGGAATGCACCTGCGATCATGGGGGAGGTCAAAGGTCAAAGGTCGACTGTCAGGAAGGTCAAGCCTCCGGGAGAACTGACCTGTGGAGCATGATGGACCTTCCGTTTCGGTGTTTGACGAACACTCCGATGAAGGACACCCCGATGAAGATGTCGTTGGTGTAGTTGTCCTGGGGGTCAGAGCAGGCACAGTCAGAGGCAGTGCAAATGAAAACAGTTTCACGTTGACTGAAGAATGTGGGCTGAATTGAGCTTCGAGGGAGCGATATTACGCAACTAGGTTGTGAGTGTGTTCAGCCGTTACAAGCCGTTTGAAAATCTGCCCCTTCCTGTGTTGTAGTGTCATCACAAGTGGGCGTGTCCACCGGATGGATCAGTCTACCAGCCTACCCAGTGGACCAAAGCAAACGTTGCTCATCCATCAAACATTAAATCTAGGTGCACATGCCCCCTTGTGATGTCACTAAATCACCGGAAGAGACCGATTTTTAAATGGCTTGCAACTGCCAATCACAATCACACCTGGTGGCGTGACATCACCCCTTTAAGTGTCGCGTGGCCATCACACAGGTCTGAGCGACGGGATCGGAAGCGATTGCATTGAAGTGATCTAGCGTTCAAGTACCTTGGCGGCGAAGATCTCCTGGCCGAAGCCATCCAGCTTCTCCACCTCTTTGATGTACAGCAGCTCAGCCTCTGCGGGCTGCATCTGACTGGAGGGGGGCACACAGCGGACAGAGGGGTCAAATCCCTTATCGTTTGCGAACAAAGGGTGGTTACACGCTGCATGCTGTTTCTTACACTCAATCGAGCCAATGCAAATACTGATGTTTCCATCGTTGTGTGTCACATCGCGTACACGCACGCAGACACACGATGGCAAAAGCAAACACAAATGCACACAGACGCATGCTCACACTGCCACGCACACATTCAAACACACACACACACACACACACAAAAACACACGCACAAACAAAAACACACACACATGCATAAAAACACACACATACACACACATCCAAACAAGAACACAAAC
>NC_044068.1:3694373-3696873 GCF_902167405.1 Gadus morhua
GAAAATAGGGATGAAAAATAAATACAACTCTGTGAAGACCACCAGCAGCAGCGCCCATTGCCCTCCCCGGCCCCACCCCGGTCCCTCCTGGTCCCCGAGCAGCCCTCCACACACACACACACACACACACACACACACACACACACACACACACTCGACATCATGGCGGCGTGGTGTCAACAACGCAGCAAAACAAATGAATTCCAGCAAAAAACACCAACAATAACAACGAAGCCGCGCATAAAAAGCAGCGCGGGCGAGAGGTTAAACCGCTGCACACTAGGGCAGGAGGGCCAACCCCCGGAGGAACAGAGAACACAGGAGGGAAGGGGGGGAGAGGGGGGGAGGAGGGGAGGAGGGGGAGGAGGGGAAGGGGGAGGGGGGGAGGGGAGGAGGAGAAGAGGGGGAGGAGGAGGAGGAGTAGGAGGAGGAGGAGGGGGAGGATGAGAGGTTACAGACAGGGGGCGAGGAGATGGGAGGAGAGGAGGAGGAGGAGGGGGAGGAGGGGGAGGAGGGGGAGGGGAGGGGAGGAGGGGGAGGGGAGGAGGAGCAGAGATTATAGACAGGGAGATGAGAGGTTAAAGAGAGGAGGAGGAGAGGAGGAGGAGGAGCAGGGGGATAGGTTAAAGACAGGAGTAGGCTGAGAGGAGGAGAGGCTAAAGACAGGGGCAGAGGAGAAGAGGAGCAGAGGTTAAAGGCAGGGAGAGATTAGAGGTTAAAGAGAGGAGGTGGAGAGGAGGAGAGGAGGGCAAGGGGAGGAGAGGTTAAAGACAGGAGTAGGAGGAGGAGGAGAGGAGGAGGAGGAGAGGCTAAAGACCGGGGGGGGAGGAGGAGATGGGAGGTGAGGAGGGCTGAATGTGTTTCTTCTTGTCCCGGGACCTGGCAGCGTGTGCTTGATCGTCAGCTTGGATCCCGGCCCAGATTCCTCTCCGCCCCGACTGGAAAAACAGTGCACACCTGACCCAAGTATGCATGGTGTGTATCTGTGTTTGTGTCCCTGTGTGTGTGTGTGTGTGTGTCTGTGTGTGTGTGTGTGTGTGTGTGTGCATGTGCATTTGTGGCTGTCTGTGTTTGTGTGTGTGTGAGAGAGAGTGAGACAGAGACAGAGGGGAAAAAAAGGATTTGAATGGAAGAGATAAGTGAGAAATCTTGGATCTTGTTTTTGTCAGATAGCGTAACCCTGCCTTCAAAACGTGGTCTTCAGTCCTGTTCAGAGTTACCTTTGGATAAAGAGGCATCAGATAATATGGGACGCTAGGCTAATTAGCTAATTAGCTCACCGTCTCCAAAGAAGTAGCATCATCTGGCTCATGTGGTTTTAGTTGACAATGAGTCACGCTCACACACACACACACACAAACGCACCCACGCTCACACACACACACGCTCATACACACACACACACACACACACACACGCACACACACTTTCTCTGGTACTAAAACTACATGGAGTAAATAATTACACTACAACTGGCGAGTTTCGCTTTTTGAGGTGAAGATACGGTTGGGCTGAACCAAACACCAACTGCTCCGGGTGTACAGGAAGTGACCTCATAGGTTGCCGGTAAACAGAAGGTAAAGAGGCACCCACATTGTTTTCCCATGCACTGGATCTGGTAACTCATTGTCAACAGGTACACATAAACACACACACACACACACATATAACCACGCATGCACACACTCGCACTCATTCACACACACACACACACACACACACACACACATTTAAAGGCTCCAAATACATGCTCTCGATTTGGCAAAAAGTATACACAAACACACACACAATTACAAACACACACAATCACGCACACTCACACACGCACACACGCAAACATGCACACACACACACACACACACAGACACACAAAAAAAGCCCCCAAATACATGCACTCATCTGGCAACCCATTGTAAACAAGTACACACATACACACACAAACACATAGTCACGGACGCACACTCACACACCTACACAAACACGCACACATGCACACATACACAACAAACCCCCCAAATACATGCACTCATCTGGTACCTCATGGTCAACAAGTAAGCACATACACACACACAAAGTCACGGAGGCACACTCAAACACCCACACACCTACACAGAGACACGCACACAATCTCTCACACACACACACACACACACACACACACACACACACACACACACACACACACACACACACACACACAAACACACACACACTCACAACAAAAGGCCCCAAATAAAGACGCGTGCTTTCACGGTGCGGTGTCCAAACATAGACGCACACACACATACGTATACACAAACACAAACACCCCCACCGCTGGGCGGAGGGGGTGAGCCAAAGGCCCAGACGGCCGACCCGACCCTACAATCAGCGGTCTGGGCTCTGAGTGTGCGCTGCGCTCCCAGAGGAACAATAGAAGGGCCGCACGGCCTCTCTCCACGCCCGGCACCGCCTCACTACTACGTTACCCAGCAGCCCGCGGGGTTATTCTCAGTGTGAA
>NC_044068.1:3701873-3774373 GCF_902167405.1 Gadus morhua
GCCAATTATAGCCTTTTTGAAAATAATCGGCATCGGCCAAAAAGACGCCGATTACAACCGATTATTTTATTTTTTTTCTTTATTTTTTTTTTTATGCTATTGCGCTTAGTATCCTGCAGATTGCGCTCCTACTCGCCTTGCTAACTAACAACTTTAGCTGGAGTAAAAAAGAGGAGATTGAATTTTACCGTACAACATGAAAGCACGCTCGCTCAGGCAGCTGCGCGCTCACCTCACCAATGTACACAAGACGCGTTGTTTGAGCATGTTGTGCCTGTTTTTCTTTAGGTCCCAGGCCATGTTAATTTGTTATACTGTAGACTAACGGTGAGACCATACTTCTCAGCACGCACATGTTAGTCACTGCTCACGAGCGCAGCACATTGGGAGTTAGTTATTTATTTTACATTTTACATTACACTCATTTTTGACTGTAAATGTATTCTAAAACACTCAAAGGTTCTGCATTCAATTCACATATTCGTCAAAAGTGTTTAAAGTATATTTAAGGTATCAAAAACTACGTTTTATATGCTTTTTTTTTTTTTTTTTTTTTTTTTTTTAATCGGCCGATTAAATCGTAATCGTAATTTTTCTCTGAAAATAATCGGCATCGGCATCGGCACTCAAAAATCAATATCGGTCGGGCCCTAGTCCGTACCATACCTGTCCATGCACACAAGTGTATTGGGTGGAACACTTTCCCAGCAAGGGAGGTCAACAGTGCGTCAGAGTTAAGACTGGGATAGGGCGAGATAACCTGACTCAGGGGACCATCAAGGAGGGGGATGGGGGGAGGGAGGGGGGAGGAGGATGGAGGACGAGGAAGAGGGGGAGGGAGAGAGGAGGAGGGAGAGAGGAAGAGGGAGAAGTGACGGTGACATCGCACACCGCTTTCTCATGCTCTTATCATGTTGCTACAGATGGCACTGGCTGTCTGGCAGGGGATGGGGGAGAGGGGGGGGAGGGATGGGGGAGAGAGGGGGGAGGCAATAGGGATGGACATAAGATTATGAAAAAACACGAGTTGGGATACTGATAGCCACCCCCCCTCCCCCTCCTCCCCTTCCAACCCTGTCCTCCCTCCCTTCAGAACACACACACACACACACACACACCTCAACAGCAGTTTGGGACCGCCCGTCCAGCGATGGCTGTTCCAGTGACAAAGCAGCACGCTGTTCACTTTTTCCATGACCCCCCCCCCCCAGCCCCCACCCCCACCCCAAGCAGCCTACCTCCTCCTTTCCTGTCCTGGAACCACAACACACACATAAGAGCATGTGAAAGTACAAACACACACACACACACACACACACACACACAGTAAACCATCCAAACACACACGTACAGTAAATTCCTAAAACGCATGCAAATCACAAAGTTGTCCTCCACAAACGCACACGTACACACAAACACACAAACACAAACACACAGTAAACAATCCAAACATAGAAACACATACAGTTAACGGTTAAAACACGGCAAAAAAATCAATGAAATCACAAAGTTGTACAAACAGTATACACACACGAAGACACAAACACACAGTATACACACACAGTACAGACAGACACACACAAACACACACACAAACAGTATACACATACAGTACACCCACACACACACACACACACAAACACACACTACACAG
This sequence comes from Gadus morhua, assembly GCF_902167405.1. Taxonomy (NCBI): domain Eukaryota; kingdom Metazoa; phylum Chordata; class Actinopteri; order Gadiformes; family Gadidae; genus Gadus; species Gadus morhua. Next base: position 3,703,528 of record NC_044068.1, read on the forward strand.
GCATGCACATACATACAGTACCTCTGCACACACTAACATGCATACACAGAGTACGTATACACACACACTGACATGCATACACATCCATTCAAAAGTCCCCTGATTTTAAAAGCTCCAGCCTGGGGCCCAAAACGGGGCCTTAATGCACGCTGTGGTTTTAACACCACCATCAAAGGGCCCGCCATGCGTCGGGCCATCTACTGTTTACAACCAGTCCTTCTGGTAGTAGCACGGTAACAACATCGCCGGCAGAGAAATACCTTCACACCTTGGAACACGTTCGCCCCGTAAAGGAACAACTTGGCCTCTGCAGCGGCCTGCTCTGTCGCCCAATCAGAGGCAGAGCTGAGCTGCTGGGGGTGGCCAGTGAAGGGGCTTATTCTACTGGTGGGGGATACCAGTGGATGGCGGCTAGGGTGAGGGTTAGGGTCCGCTCAAGTGTGTCTGTGCATGTCTAATGTCTCTAAGTGTTTGTGTGTTTGTGTGTGTGTGTGTGTGTGTGTGTGTGTGTGTGTGTGTGTGTGTGTGTGTGTGTGTGTGTGTGTGTGTGTGTGTGTGTGTGTGTGTGTGTGTGTGTGTGTGTGTGTGTACGTGCGTTTGTGTTTGTGTGTGTGTGTTTATATCTGTGTACGTGTATCTATGTTTGTGTGTTTATGCGTGTGTGTGTGTGTGTGTGTGTGTCTGCGTGTGTGTGCGTGTGTGTTTGTGTGTGTGTGTGTTTATATCTGTGTATGTGTATCTATGTTTGTGTGTTTATGCGTGTGTGTGTGTGTGTGTGTGTGTGTGTGTTTATATCTGTGTATGTATATCTATGTTTGTGTGTTTATGTGTGTGTGTGTGTGTGTGTGTGTGTGTGTGTGTGTGTGTGTGTGTGTGTGTGTGTGTGTGTGTGTGTGTGTGTGTGTGTGTGTGTGTGTGTGTGTGTGTGTGGGTGTGTGTGTGTGTGTGTGCCCGGGGTGGAGTGTGGGAGAGTGAGGGCAGGTTTATACACGTCGTCCCTCTCTCTGTTGTTGTCACTGCGAAGGCCCGGGAGCTAAGCTCACACAACCAGCAGGAGATCATTACATCTTTCTCCACATACACGCATCAGCATACCAAACCTTACCAAACCAAACCATACCAAACCATACCAGTGGTGTGTAATATACACCCTGCTATACCGCACCACCACACCATCACAAATGTATTTGACTCACATCACATATACACCATACTACACCTCGCTACCATACTACCACACTATACCTCACTATAACACACTATACCTCACTATACCACACTATATCACACTATACCCCACAATAAAACACTGTACCACACAATAACACACAATACTACACTATATACACACTAAACCACACTTTAACACACTATACCACCCTATAACATACTATAACACACTATAACACACTATACCACACTATACCACACTATATCGTACTATACCACACTATAAACACATGTTGTGTCCCTCTATTGAGTTTTGATGGCTGGTATCATTGTACAGCTACAACAACAACCACTGCAAACCTGTGAGCTAGGCCACATGGGCACATTGAGAGAAGCACCATGAGAGATGCAACGACTGTGATCACTGATTATTAACTAGTTACATGCCTTACCATTTCTAGCACAACAATATAACATCCCCACTGTTCATAGCCAATTATCCTCAGACATTCAAGTATGCATTGTTATTGTTTTGTTGCATGCGTATCATGCAACTATATTTTATAAGGAGTTACCTAACATATTACTATGTAATCTTTTTGCTCCACGTTTTTTCAGTTGCAGTATAATATTCCCAGGATCAGACCACTTGCTTCAGAGACATGTAATTTACCCAGCACACGTTTGAGCTCATAAAGAGCGCCAGATGTGTGTGTGTGTGTGTGTGTGTGTGTGTGTGTGTGTGTGTGTGTGTGTGTGTGTGTGTGTGTGCGTGTGCGTGTGCGTGTGCGTGTGCGTGTGTGTGTGTGTGTCTGTGTGCGCGTGTGCGTGTGTGCGTGTGTGCGTGTGTGCGTGCGTGCGTGCGCGTGTGTGTGTGCGAGTGTGTGCGCCTCCTGTTGCAATGCTACACCATACTATCCCTTTTACAGTTATGGTGGTAATACTATGTGCATGCCAACAGATCTTTAACAAACACACACTCGCACGTGGAGGAACATACACACACGCACGCGCACACACAAACACACACACAACGGCGGCATTGAAATGCGCGTGTCAACGCCTGTCAAGTGACTGCGTCGATGGGAGAACTGACGGCAGCGCTATATGATGCATGTATTCATTTTTAACGACACACACGCATATACACACAGACACACACATCGTGACACAAATAGACATTCATACACACACACACACACACACACACACACACACACACACACACACACACACACACACACACACACACTGTTCCAGTTGTGCCCTGGCACTTCCTCCTGTAGCGCGTACCTGGGTTAGTGATAGACAACATCCCTAGGACGCAACGAGCATAAAGTGGTATAGTGTTCCCGACCTCTTCCCTGAACACACAGCCACATCTGTATTCCTAGCAGCCGAGCACTCACTACATAGTAGACACAGGTCGTGACTTGCCCTCAAACCACCAGCGAGACCCCTGGAATGCTGCCGTTTGGGCTGGTGGGATTGTCCCATACGTGGACGGCTGGTTGCACGGCCTTCGCTCCCTCTCTTACTGTTACCAACCCCGCTGAAACCCTGCGAACAGTGGCGCTGGATAACCCACACGGGTTCGATCCCCGCTCCAAACAGTTATCCAAGATGGCTATTACTGAATAAATGATGTAGCAAAACACTAACCCGTAATCCAGAGCTACATGCTGACTTCTGCTGTGTTCCGTGGAAAGACTCCGGAGACAGCCGAAGGTGAACCTCTTAGAATCCCTTTTTTTAGCAGTGATAATCCTCGGTTTTTAGTTTTTCGGTTTAAATCCCGGCCACGCGGAAAAAATCCCCGAAAAGTACTTGGAAAAGAGAAGCACACCGACTTCGGGAAAAGTCAGCAAAGCAGAGAGAATCGCCCACTCCGTCCTTCCTTCTCCTCCACGTCTCCGAGCTGCCTGCCCTGCTCGGGGGAGAACTCAGAAACACAACGGCCTGCCGAGGAGGAGGACTCCTAATGTAGGCATGCAGGGGGGAAAACACCGTTTCTCCTTTTCCCGGAGCTCGTCTGGTACACTGAGTGAGCCTCTCTTTGCAGCCTCACTTTAGTGTGCAGCCTCTCTTAGTGTGCAGCCTCACTTAGTGTGCAGCCTCTCTTTAAGTGAGCCTCTCTCTTGGTGAGCCTCTCTTAGTGAGCCACTCTTAGTACGCCTGTAGTGAGCCCGGCCGAGTGAAGCCCCCGGGACGTCCGAGAGAGAGAGAGAGAGAGGGGGAGAGAGGGGTTCAGAGGTCCGAGAGCTGCGTCCCTCCTCCTGTGACATCAGAAGGGAGGAATGGGAGGAATGCAGAGCTAACGGGTGAAGCGGCTCGTTTAGTGCGCTTTACGGTTGGGTGAGGTGACAAAACTGCGGACAAAGGAGTTGCCCTTGGATATTTATGCCCCCTCCCTCCCTCCCTCTCCTTCGTTTGTATAATATACACCCGAGGGGGCTGCTACGCGTGTGGACTGGCAGGGGGGGCCTTTGGAGGATGAAAGAAAACGGGGGGGGGGGGGGGATGTGGAAACGTTCGACTTCATTTTTGTATGCATTTGATGATTGCAATATTTGATCCATCGAAAAACGATAGCTTTCATTATTTTTCATAAAATGCCTCATAATAGCCAGCTTGCACTCAAGCATAATAAAGATGTAGTTTAAACTTTTTGTCGTATTCTCAAACTTTGTGTGACGATGTGTTCAGTTTTTTCGTACTTGTTTCAATGGCGGCGCCTGTTGGCCAACACACAAATTACACCCAAGTTCTCTCAGTCTGATGAAAACGTTGCCTATTGAAATGCTCATGGTTGAGGATTAATTCCTAATTTTAGTAACTACTAAATGTACCTTTAGGCCTACGGTAGCCTACTCAGGCTACTCCTTAAGCCATTGTGCATTTAATCATCATTACACAAGCTTTCTCGACCTATTGAACCCCTTTAAAAAACATTTAAAAAAATCAAGTGTTATTTGGCCATTTGGTATCCAAATAATTGATTGTGGTTATTATGGGATGCAATCAAATACCTTGCCATGCAGGTTATAAATGGTTTGATGACATTATCCCGGGAATAAGGAAACGTTTTACATCAAGAAATCGATGGCTTTATGCAAATGTTAACATTGAAGTATAATATTTATATGCTATTCTATTGGTGGCATGTTAGAAATACATAGCATTGGGTGACATAAACTAGTGATGAAAAACTGACAAGATACAAAAAGACTGTCCAGAATTGAACCAAATGTAATGCAGGCAAACATTGGGGTCATGGACCTCATTAGTGACATCTTCTGGAGAGGGACTCACGTTTAGAAAAAACAGAAGATGCAACAACAAAATGAAAAAGTAGCCTACATTTGAATAACGAACAACCAACATGCCATAATCCGCAATAAAGCAATTCACACTCCAAAGAAAGATTTCATTTATTTCCAAGAGCCTTCTTATCTTGCCTGGGCAAATCAAAGTAAACACGTTATCTATAAAACCCGGACCATAAAGACCTAAATAACCGTATCGAAATGTAACCCGTCCCTAATCTATAAGAGGGTCAGCTTGTTTTACCAGAGGCTTCAACTGCCTTCCTGTGACTTCTTGCAACTTCCTGCTACCTTCTTCTAATTCCTGCTACTTCCTGCTACTACTACTCCCTGATACTGCCTGATACTTCCCTCTGATACTTCCTGCTACTTTCCACTACTTCCTAGTACTGTCTGCTACTACCTGCTACTTCCTCCTGCGTCCTGCTACTACCTTCTTCTTCCTAGCCAAAAGCCCAGTCCCATGAAGCCCGGGGGCAACAGCATCCTTGTGCTAATCATCCAACCGAGAGGGAAGCAGGAAGATCCTGGGAGAGCTGTCAGGAAAAGGTCACTTATGACGAACCCCACCTCCTCCAGGGTCCCGGGCTGTGAGGGAGGGGGGCTCTCTGGCCTGGATGGAGCCGTTCCCGGTGCCTCTGGTGCTGATCTCTCCTGTGGCCCCTACTGGGCCCTCCCTGCCTCCCTGGTGGATGAGGTCCAGCTCCGGAGAGCAAACCCGGCTTTTTCTCAGGCCTGGGGAAGGCTCCGAACTCCAACGTGACCTGGTGCGATGATACACTCCATAATAAGAGCAGAACGGGCTAACTCCATCGCAGCCCTGATACGTTATACCTCGTGAGGAGGTTCGAACAAGTGGAGGACTTGTGGCACTGCACAAAGATGAGCAGGCTAGATAGCTGACAAACAGTGTAGTGTTGACAAAATGATAAGGTATTAATCTGGCCTCTCGGGTGCCAGAAAATGCTTTCCTCAGAGCGGATATCCTTACTCACCCTCTCCTCTGAGGTTATCAGTGTGAATACCAGCGTGGGACACTGAGTGGGTGAGAAGTTAACCCAGGACAGCCCTAGAGACCCCCGCCATCTCTAGATCTCCTCTTCCAGAGACCGGTCCTTGATGAAGCCTTATCTTGACGCTTCTGCTATCGTGGTTTAGCGGTTAGGGTATGACACAAAAATGCTCAGAGCAGTGGTCCTTTCAAAGCGATCTGCGTTGGGCTTTTTTGTAAGCGTTGCAACGCGTTTCTGTGTGATCTGCCCCTGAGGTAATTCCAAATAATATGTAAAGACCAAATGAAGCGTGACTTTTAGGTCAAGTTAAATATTGATCACCATTAGGCTAAGCACGCCAAAACTTTAAAAGACTTTCCTGGGGTCATCAGCAGCAGGGATGAAATGATTAGTCACAGGTAAATGAGAAATAGGCCCACATATATCAACCATTATGTTTTAATTTGGGTTAGCAGTGTTGCCATGGATACTGGACCAATAGAGGCAGTTGTATTTTGGGTGTTCTCACTGGGTTTAGAGACCACCCACCTGAGCAAGGTCAAGACACCCAAAAATGTTCTGGTGTCTTCACAACTCATTATTTGCAATGTGCAGGTATTTACTTTTATAATTATAATAATAGTTGTTATAATAATAGTTGTTCCTATTATTCCAACTTATCATTATACTTATAGGTGGTAGCCAACGGTAGATCACATATCAAAATTAAGAGATGGATTTCCGACAATGAATAGTTTGCATTAATGTGCAAACTGCGCGAAGCCGAATAAGTCTGAGTAAGTCCTCTAGCGCCCTCTTCTGTGGTAGTGTCTTTATCACATTTAACTCCTTTCTAAAGAATTGTAATTCTTTCAACAGTACTATTCCATTACGACTCCCCTGCCTCACACCTGACAGCGCCCTGCCCGGTGGCTGGCAGCGACTCTCCCAGAAGGAACCGGAGCAGGCAGACTACCCGGCTCTGCACGGTTTACTTGAAACGAAAGAAAAGTGACTTATACGCTTGAAAGAAAAATTGCATATTGACTATGGACTTTTTTGGGAAAAGATAAGCTTTTTCCTAAATTAAAGCTATAATGTGTGTATATTTATACCTATGCTATACCTGCTCCACATCCACTTGGACCAACCGTACCAGCATCCACCGGTAGGAGGCGGGCTGGGACAGCCATCCAATGAGAAAAGTTAAATTGTATCACCTTCACAATTCAAAGTTTATAATATCATACTATCCTTTATCCTTAATCCTCCAGGTTACGAGAGTCTTCCTTCACATCATCACTGCTGTTTTGAAAGTAAAACCCTCGAAATTGAATGATGTGAGTGAGTGAATGATGATGTTTATAAACGAAACAAGGTGGATTTATGAGTTGGTCGTTCATCATGCTGTCTTAATTCGTTCTGTTGTGTTCTCAATATGTTAAGAATCAGCCTACAGATCTGAGCGTAGCCGCGCAGATTCAATCTGGGTAACTCTCGTCCACCTCCATCTATAACAGACGAGTAGGTCGGCAAAAAGCGACTACCAGGAGTGGGGTTCGAACCCACGCGGACACATGTCCATTGGATCTTAAGTCCAACGCCTTAACCACTCGGCCATCCTGGTGCGTACAATGGCATGGCGGAGCTATACGCTAATGATTCGTAGTGGTACTACTGTACTGTGTACCATGAAGTTATGATATATTATTCAATGTACTTCCCCCTTGGAGTACACGGTGAGTATTTGAAGAGAGTAGATGAGCCAGCACGACCTGTCGAGGGGACGACACGCTAGCAGCCGGTAGGAGACGCCACCCACACACAACAGTCGGAACTCGTTAGCGTAGTAAACTAACGGTTAGCCTGGTCGTTAGCTTACTATGCTAACGAGTTCGATCCGATATATTAGCGTATTCCTTCTCAATAGCCGGCGTTTAGAAGATGGACGGCTAAAATGAGGAGAGGATTTAATGTCACTGAATGTCACTGAGATTATACGAAACAGTAGCCTGCATGCGGCAGGCATGCAGGCTACTGCACAATGTAACACGCAAATGCACAATGTAAGTTCTGTAAGTTCACCTTTTAACTTCTCAATGTCTCAATGACTCTATGCTTATGGATTGGCCAACACATTTTATGTCACTATTGTTTTACAAAGGGTGAACCATTCGTATCGAACCAGGGGTCAGTCATTGCCCTAAACGACATTATGATCACGGTCTTTAGTGTTGTGTCCATGTTGGGATTCGATGTCTGTATAATCTTGTCTGAGTAACATAAGGTCATTTAAAGTCACGGTAGAAGACCTTGGTCAAAAAAGACCTGTCGCAGGATATACACCTAAGGTCTCCTGGTAGTGATTTGCTGTATATTAGCAGTAGATGGAGTTGTGATGAACCCCACTGTAATCTATCTAACATGATGCTTTGATTGAGTCAGTAAAGTAGTGTACTGCAGTGATACACCCCTGGTGTTTCGCGAACACCTTTTCTGTTCTGGTCCCAGAGACAAATCACACTTGTGGGAGTTCAGGTTAGACAAGTTAAAAACCACTTGTGTGCAGTGTGTTGTGGAATTGGACCAGAACCCTTCACGCTCGCTGGGCCTTCTGTCAGATAATTTTGTCTGCCCTCATTCGTTTTTTGCTTATAATGTTGAGTTCAAGAAGACAAGGAAGACTTGAGACAACACGATGGATTTATTCAATTTCAGAAAACACAAGAATAACTTTTTCATCTTTCATCTTCATTTGTTTGGATAATAAAAAAAACATATTGCTATGAATCTGTCTTTGTGTTTTGCAGAGCATTAATGTAAAACAATATGTGACAATCAATATAAATAAGGCATCTTGATTAGTATGGGCTTGTATCTTTCTGTGCTTCGCTATCTCCTCACCGATGAAACCTCCTTCATGAGTTCATATGTAACAGCTGACTTTACAGTCCCAAGTATTTGATTTGATATGACCATCCACAAATATAACACTAAATGTAGTATTTTGTGTCTTTGCAGACGCTCCTTTTCTGACTTCCCTTACCATATCAAACTACGTAAAAAGAATCATAAATACATTGCACTTCTGAGGTATAAGAAGATATGTCGCTCTACACAACCGGGCGCCAACATGGTAGACAAGGGCAGCAGTGCTTAAAGGGGTTCTTCCGCTTGAACCTCACCGCCGTCTTGATGTGTTCATTGGTTTCCTGTACGTACTCCTGCGTTCTACCCACATTATTCTCGATATTGTTGATCAGGCACCCCTGCTCCTCCACCATCATGGCCATGTTTTGGAACAGGTCATGCACCTCCTTTATCCTGGCCTCTAGCTCCACAAGCTCCCTGTGCCGGCCCTTGATATCGCACAGTGCCAGGCGGCTCGTGCGTGCGCCGTCGGTCTGCAGACTCTGGGACAGCTCGGCCCACCCCTTCCCCCCTTGTTCCACCACCTCGTCCAGCTGCTCGTCGCTGATGTCCGTCCCCAGGATGGAGGCTTGCCTCTGGAGCCGCCCGCGGCACTTGACCCGCTGCATCTCCTCGGCCCGGTTGTAGTCGTCCATGATGCCCTTGAAGGCCCGGTTGAGCGCGCAATGCTGGCCCGTGGCGATGCGGCTCAGGGCCGCGTCGGGGCCCTTCAGCTCCTCCAGCGCGCGGCTGCGCTCCCCCAGAGCCTTGAGCCGGACGAAAAGGGCCTCGCCGCGGCGGTGGATCCCCCTGGCGATGGAGTCCGAGTCCTGCTTGAGGAGGGTGAGGCGGCGCATGCTGGTGCCGAAGCGCTCGTTGTGCCGGATGAGCCGGGTCACCTCGAGGCGGAGCAGGGTCACCTCCTTCCGCAGGGAGTGGGCCTCTTTCAGGACGCCGCGCAGGTCGTCGGGGTCCCGGAAGACCACCGCCTCTTGGGAAAAGTCGAGCTGCTCCGAGTCACAGTCCGGAAAGGACAGCTCAGACTCTGAGTCGCACTCCTCTTCCCGGATGGTCTGCAGCATCTCCAGTCGGTCCCTCATCCTGCCTGTGAAATGAAGCTGAAGGGAATTAAAATGATTGGCCGTATTTCCTGGGGTCACCAGGTGATGTACTGCATTAGAAAAGGACACCTGGGTTTTAGTTATTGTGATCCCGATCATTAACGCACAGCGGTCATGTCATGGCATATCTCATAATACATTAATAGTTTCATAAGGCTCACCTACAGATAGTGATTTCAGATACAGCAAAAGCAATAAGCGACAGGAAGACCGTGCAAGCTGTCAATTAAGCTGTGATTCGGTTTTACAGAAATTCAGATCCAGAACAGGAATTGTTCATGAGTCACGGTGATGTTTCAAATTAAGGAATGGAACGTGCCCCATTACTTAATTGGAAAACCCCAGACACTCCTTTTTCACATTTGTAATTTAACTCTAACCAAGCAAACAATAAATAGAAACATGTCTGAAACCATTGTTCTATTAAATAGAAGGCATTGTGTCAGTGATACTGTCAGGAAGCAAGGAATGTTTTTTTTAAGGAACAAGGAAGCAAACTTTCTTTGTTGACATGTTGACATGTTGATCTAAAGAGGAAATGTATTTCATAAATACATTGGTTGTTTTAGATAACCTCCATCGTCTTTTTAGCACATAGAAATAATTTTTTTATTGTATGATTTGAAAGAACCCACATCTTCAGTATTCTTATAAGTTATATGTGAAATGGAAATATAAGTGTGAAAACACATACAAAAGGTGGAGGCCTTTACCTTGATAAGTTAATGTGAAACTCATTGTTTACTCATGGAACTGATTCATCAGCAGAGCACCATTTGCTATGTGGTTTAAGGCAGCACCTATTAATGACCTACCTGCCAACAGGTTTGACTACAGCGTTTACCTGAGCAAGTGAAAGCATATACTTTAATAACAACTTGTAATTACGTGTCTTACCTTCTTTTGAGCCTCCTCCTTAGGATCCAAATAATTATTATTTTAACTCATCCATGTGGGTTAGGGTCAGGGTTGGTCACACAAATCACCTAGTCCAACCATGGAGGTTTCAGGATAGAGTCCAAGTCAGACAAACATGAGCATCCATTCAGTGCCTGACAACTAAATGTGGTTCACCCGCATCCTGCTCAGAAGTGATGACAGCCACGCCTACCTAGGGGATGGGACAGATGACAGGTGACTCATTGACCGCACAGGAATTCCCTAAAAGGATGCAACTATTTTTTGAAAGTATCTTAGGAATCTTATCTAATTAAATCTATCCAAACAGCTTGAATATGTTTAGAATATGTTGTATAGGCCTAATAAGTATGTCCACCTGTGGTAATAGAATAAGGACTGGCTTAGGGGTAATTAGTAGAACAAAGTATACTTGAATTATATGTGTGTATATGAAAACTGAGACAGCACATTGACAGAAATGACAATTGTAGACGGCATTTAATTTTCAGTTTCTTTTATTTATTGTGAACACAATTCAAAGCAGCATATAATAATAACATAATTTATTTGAGTTGTGGAATTATTCATTTACATTCATGCATATCATGATCCTCAATTTCCTGAGTCATATTTTGGCCAAATTGTGATATCTAACCTAACTCCACTCTCCTAATGCTGCTGATTTGCGGTGTCTCATTGGCTATATCCTAGGCCAATCAGAGCTCCTTTTACATTTTATAATCACTATCAGCTTAAGATAGGATTCGTCATCTATTTGACTAAGGCAATATTGACGCTCAATTCCTTGAAATATGCTATGAGGCTTACGATTTGGAAGAATTAGTTTCCCATTCACACAGAGACAAACAAATGAAGTCATTTTATAATTTATGCAGGATAAATGACACCTGAGTACAAAGAAATAACATACATATTGTGCTTCTAATTATGCTAAATATATTATCAGTGGATCAGTATCACTTGTTGCATTGTTGATATCATTGTCCGTGCTTAGCGAAAGTTCAACCTATGTGCAGTTTTTACAATATGAAGGTTTATTCGGGTGTTGCTGAACTGCGAATTGTATCGGTAATAGTACAAAACAAACACAGCTTTAATAATATTATTGATGCGATTTAGCACCACAAACAGATTATTGACATTCAAGTTTTAAACCCAAATCAGTAGAATTCTATGAATTCAAACCCTTACGTTACAGACACCATTTTAAATACCTACTTAAATCGGACACAATGAACGTCATTGGGTTTGGACCATAATATTGCGATCATCTTTGTTGGACACCTAAACATCTCTTGACAGCTTCGTGTAAAGTGCCGTGTATATGTTAATCAACACCCCTGAGAGCTTAATGAAGGGGGCAAACACCACAGTACTTTGACGTTCACCCCTATTAGGTTTAGCATGGTTTGACCCATCAGGAGGCTATCGGGCCTGCTCCACCACCTGCTCCATCACGCTTTATTTATAACAGGGGAAGCAGCCGCAGAACATCTTCTTGAAGGGGTTGTTCTTGTCGTGCCTCTTGGCCCGGCCCAGCTTCATCAGCGCCTCCTGGATGTGTCCGTCCGTCTTCTGGATGTTGCTCTGGATGGACGTCAGCATGGGTCCCTGCTCCTCCACCAGCAGGGCGATGTCCAGGAAGATCTCGTGGATGTTCTTGATGCGCGTCTCCAGCTCCACCAGGTCCTGGTGCCGCTTCTCGATCTGCGTCAGCGCCGAGCGCGCCGTCTTCCCCTCGGCCAGCAGCTCGCCGCCGAAGATGTTCCACTGGCCCGTCTCGATCATCTCCTCCACCTCCTCGCCCGTCGTCTCCCGGCCCACAATCTCCATCTGCCTCCGGATGTGGGCCTTGCAGTTCTCCCGGTGGCTCATCTCCGCCTCGTTGTAGTCGAACATGGTGTCCCGGAAGCCGTTGCTGAGGCAGGCGTACTGCGTGCGGGCGATGCGGGACACGGCGGCGTTGGCGCCGTGCTCCTCCTCCATCTTGCGCGCCTCGTGGTCCATGTCGCGCAGCTTCTGCAGCACGCCCTCCGCCCGCAGCTTGATGTCCGTGCCGATGGCGTTGGCGTCGCGCTTGATGGCGCTCATGCGCGTGGTGCCCTGGAGCACGCGGGCGTTCTGCTCCCGCAGACGTTTGGTCTCCAGCCGGATGAGCTGCACCTCGCGGTGGACCTCCTGGGCCTTGCCCAGGACCTCGTCCAGGTCCTGGCTGGTGTCAAACACCACCGCCACGGACTGGAGGTCCTCCAGGTCCACGTTGCTGTAGGAGTCGGAGGCGGCCGAGGATTCGGCGTACTCCATCTGCTCCACCGCCTCCGGCTGGCCGTCGGACAGCTCCTGCAGGAAGCTCAGTCGGTCCCTCATGGCAGGCCTGGGCTGTGCGACAGGGACGGGACGGTGTTGAGTAACACTTTTTGTATTAGATGCAACGTGTGAATGTCGTGACCTCATCCAAATTGTGGACATGTCAGGACTTAAAAGTGTGCTTGGGGAGAACGATGACTTTGATTTGTATAATGATCTACATGGTTGCTAATAACAATAAGGGAGCCTGCCAGCTTCTGATTCAATACTAATGAACACAAAGGGTTTGGCGTGCACACGATTGTATCAAAGTAATTAAGATGATAAGGGCTCTTACAAACATTGAATTTATTTGAATAGAGTTTATATGGACAACCCCAGTAAAGAAACCTGTTGCGATGATGCATGATTGCCATGTCTGTCTATCCAACCAGTCACACCATTTAAAAATCCTTCTTGGGTGTGATATTCTTCCTTAGCATCTAACACACCCAACATCCTCCACTTGTCTGACAGGTTGTCCGAAGCAAGGTGGCTTCCCTCACCAAACTCGTTTTCATTAAAGGTTCATACCTTTTAAGCTTTATTATGTTTTTCGAAACTTTGCTCAGACTTTGCCCTTTAAAAGAGTACTACATAAATGAAAAGGTATTTATTACTTAGAACATTAAGGTTATCACTAAACTACCTGACTTCATAGTTACATTATGAAACACCGAAGGAACACACGCACACACACACACACGCCTACTGTTAACATATTTAATATTCTATATATTGTGCGTCTTGTGTCAATATTAGTAAAGCCAGAATTCTACAAATTAGGAAGGCCTAATGACAGACCAAAGTAAAGCCCATTCTCTCCTCAAGCCTTACCTGTTTTCATCAGCTGGGATGTTCAATGTCAGACTCAGTACAGCGCCATCATGCACGGCTCAGCACGGCTTCTCCATGGTAATCTCAGTCAGGAGACGCGTCTAAAAGAGATGGCCAAGCGCAGAGCACAAAAACTCGTTTTCAACCTGTGGTTTACCGTCACTGCTACAACACTGATTTGCGCAACAATCAGGTGACCAAAATGATGGAATGCAGCCGAGTAAGTTTGAGTTTTCTTTGACGTTGACTGGAAGAAACCTCTATATTTAGACACGACATTTGACTAGCGTGCTTGCGCCTGGGACAGTGGTGTCTTATATGCTCGGTTTGACGCACGGTTGTCGAGCAGGTTTTTCGTCGGACTGTGTGAAACCCAGGTATTTGGGAGGAAGGGACTCCAGTATCAATTGCTTTGAGAGACCATCGGTCCATGTGACGGTCACTGATTGGGGCGTCACACCCAAAAGTACAAAGACTGGCGCGCGTTTACGCACAGGGTCGTCAGCTAGTTTGTCAACAAAAAAAAATGAAAATGGAAATGAACGACTTGGGGGGGTTAAACGGAGAGCCTGTTCACGAGTGGTGGCATGGCAGAAATAGACACACACATTGAGTTGTGGCAGTGTGCCAACATTAAAAGAAGGCTACTGCTTAATGATCACTGTCAACAACAGTCATAGGTCAGATTATTTTTTATAGTTTACAGTTTTGAGTTAACACCAGACCCATAGTCTATATTTCTGATATATATATATTTTTTATAAACACACATTGACACATATACTGTCTGTATTTTCAATTGAAATTATTAAAATGCTGTTTTAAGTTATTTATGTTATTTATAGATAGTTTATATAGGCTCCCCCGCAACATTAGACTATTTACTATCGACTGGGTTGATAGACCTTAGACTGTTCCGTTGAAAAATACATAAATACATGTTGATTGGACCATTCGGGCTCAAGAGGCTGCTGTAGTTGTAATGCAGTTCTTTTGACTACCAATGGGGGACAGTAAATGCCATGTCGGCAACAAAGTCCTGACAGAAATGTATAAACCGACAGGACTCAAGGATCCCACCTTATTTCAATTTTAATATATTTTGATATCTTTAAATATTTTTACTGAATCGCAAATAATTGTCAGTATCCTTTGGAAATCAAGATGTTTTGAATTAATGGATGAATTAATGTATTTTATTGGTCATAACCAAGGGGAAGGGGCAGAAGCTTCAGCTTATAACAAGCAAGTTTTAGCTTGCAGGTTGAATTCTTGTGGTTGTGAGTGTCAGCAAAAAATTGGCTAAAGGATCACAAAACAATTGTGCTGAACGTTATCCGAACGTTATCTTTTGGAATTCAGATTTCAATTTAAAATGTCCATGTTCTAAACTCTTTCTATCAAAACATGGTTGACATTATCATCCCGCACTAGGAATATTATGTCGAAATTAAAAGGTATTTTCCGATTTGCCATCGTTTCCATCGATTCATTAATTGGTTCTCTACAGACAGATGATCCCCAGCAGGAGAGTAGAGTATAAAGCTCGTAAGTCCGCCCCTTCCAGTAGACCCCCACCTTTGAGATCGTAATGGTTTTCAATGGAGAGAAAGTAATTATTTTATGGTCCCAGTCTTTATATGCCCTGGATTACACGTATGTTGTTTTTCCAACTGTGACCACAGCTGCTGGTGACACGGGGCAGTGATGCCACATGCTGCTGGGAAGTGTGTACTGCAGCAGCTGAGGTTGAAGCATGGGGCCTCTACGAATTCTCTTTTTTGCATCGGAAATTTACTTTCCTACCGAAATTATGCAGAAGTACTTGGAGAAAAGGTGGTTCGAATTCTAAAAATGCTTAGGAAAGGAGCCTCGATGCATCCTTTAACCCTCCTTTAGCATAGGTTACTCCTTAGCAACCTTTTCAAAAGGAAAGGAGATAGTGGTATCCCCTAATCCTTGACGGCGGCAATATCTAAAGCAAAATGCCACCGAAGAAGTTTACCGACTCTATGCATGGACCTATTAAAGAAGACTCTATGCGAGGACGCATGAGAGATGCGGTAAAGCAGAAGAAGAGACGAAAATAAAATTTATAATATGGGATACCAATTCCAGAAACATATTATTTTAATCGAAATTAATTGGTTATTAAGCACACAATATACACAAATTACAAATTAAATGCCTGCTTCACATTTAAGAAAGACTACTAGGGGCAGTTAATTCAGTCAACATAAATTGAGCCTATTTCTTTTCACATGTGAATTAGGATTCAAGTGGATCGAAAGAGCGCTTGTTGTAGTCCAACTTCGGAAAACAGTAGTTCCACGCTAGAGACACTAAAGGTCAGCAATACTCGCCGTCGCGCAATAAAGTCGGTTAGGACAAATGGAGTCTAATTAATTTTAAACAGTGTGGTCTTTTCCTATGTTTGAAAGGAAGCACATTTTCATCTCTCCTTGACCCGATGACGTTGTCCACAAAGGTTAAGGAAAGGAGGCATAAAGGTTAGGAGATTTTACTATTCGTATCAAACCGCCTTTCTTACTTAGACCCGCCCACGCTGCCTTGATAGCTTCCGGACGGCGTGGGTGGGTCTTAGTAAGAGAAGCAGTTTGATTGGAGGTATAGAGTGGCGAAGTCACGCCTCTTCCGGTAGAGCTCATGGGACCTATGAGATCGAAAAATATGAATGGGTGTCAATGGAGAGAAAATAATTATTTTCTGGTCCCAGTCTTTATATGCCCTGGATTACGCATATGTTGTTTGTGGATTTAAATTATAATTTTTCATGCAAAGAAAACTAAAATTTTTCGTGAAGAAGTTTGATAATTGTAGGTTTTATGTGAGGCCGCTTTGTGAACTACAGCTCTTCGCTGCTCTCGACGCATATGATATACGTCACCACACCCGCACTTGGAACTCGGCACAGAGATGGCGCATAGAGATGGCACATAACTAAAACTCTCCACATGCCCGACTTATAGTGGTTTTCACCTCTTTCTATGCTTTTATCCTCGCCTTGAAAAAAAGTGGTGAAGTGGAGCAGAGAGATCGCCATTTCTGTGCCGAGTTCCAAGTGCGGGTGTGGTGACGTATATATGCGTCGAGAGCAGTGAAGAGCTGTAGTTCTCAAAGCGGCCTCAGATAAAACCTAAAATTATCAAACTTCTTCACGAAAATCTTAAGTTTTCTTTGCTTGAAAAATTATCATTTAAATCCACAAACAACATGTGTAATCCAGGGCATATAAAGACTGGGACCAGAAAATAATTATTTTCTGTCCATTGACACCCATTCATATTTTTCGATCTCATAGGTCCCATGAGCTCTATAGATTCGCCACTATAGATTTTAGGTTATACTAGATTATTAAGTTTAGGTCTTAGGTTAAAGATGGCTAATTTAAAGTATTGGTTTAGGTATGGCTATGTTAATGGAAAAGGTTATATATGTCTAAGTGTATGTATTGGATTAGAGATTGCTAAAATTAGTATCTGCAACATATCTGCCAGAGTGATTTCAGTCCAATGGGTTTTGTCATGTTGGGAAGGCCGAGGCCGTTTGCATTGAAGAGATTTTTAATGATCACTCTTAAGGGCCCAGGACATGCCCATGTGTTTACACAGGTAGTTAAATAATGTACATGGCTTTAATACCATTAATAAATTATTCAAGGCCTGTACCATTACATGGAGAAGCAATAGCCAAAGTGGACATGTTTATTTACTCATACAATTTGACATAATTATAATTAATTATCAGACAGAAAACTTAACACCAGGATATGTGACATGAATAAACATCTAAAATAAACATTTTTATTCGTGGTTTGTATTTGTAGTAGGTATTTATTTGTCTTATATACATTTAGACTGAGGTTTAAAAGTCCCCCTAGTAAAAACTCCTTCCTGAAATTACCCAACGTGAACGCGCATGCTCGTCACCGCGGAGCTTTCTCATCACAGACACTCTGTTATCTGCTGTGGACCCTGTTGCTGCTGCTCTGTCTTCCTCTTCTTTGGCTTTTTGAGAACAACTACTCGCATTATCCACCCGTATACCCTCTTAAACTCCCAACAAACCACCCGAACCAGTGATGACCCGACTCTCCGTCCTCCGTCACGCGTGTCGCGGTCTGCGGGTCCCTCCATCACAACCAACCCGCTCAGGAGCTCCCGTCTTCGGCTCCGCAAAGAGATGTCCGTCGCTGGGTCTGGCTGGAAACCGCGCTATGCTCCGCTGTGCGAGCACTACCCCCACCAGTGCAAGCTCCATGGTGAATAAGTACAGCAAAGAACAAGAGGGAGCTGAGATCGGATACGAGAAGTGTGTGAGGTAAGGACTGTAGGAGACGGCCTGTTGCCTTCAGACGTTTCCTGAAATCCAAATCGACCGGGTGTACTTAATGACTCATAAAAGTCCTTCAACGATCTTTAAAGGATTATAGAGCCGTTTCAGCAAAATACATGTCTTCCCCACATCACCCACGTGTCTTCACCACACCGCCCTGCCAGCTGATGTAACCCAACCCAACTTTTTCTCATTTCCCTGTTGTGCAAAACAACGGATCTGAACGTTGTTGGTGTATTCAACCTTACGCGTATCGATTCGAAGCTGCAACTTGGCGTGAATTTGGTGTAGTCATGACGCTCTCGGTGGGAATATCACGTTAGATGGGGTGATGTTGATGTTTTAGAAGGGATGTGGGTCAGTGGGTTACCTCTGCAGTAGCTGACTGATGGATCCGCGTCCTTGGCTCCTCCCACCCGACAACTATTGTCAAGTCTCCAAAATGGAGATTCTTTATTTTAGAAGAAACATACAAACACACCATTACACCTTTTAGGCTGTATACATTTAATCAATGACAATTTTCAGAGCTTTTTATCAGTGTCATTTTGTTGTCAGTTGTTTGAAGATGATAACGCTTAATTAACTAATTTCACTGCCTGACGTAGCGATGTTCTGGAGCGCACCAGAGAGTCCCTAGTGGCCCTGCAGAGAGACGACCCAGCGCTCCACCCTGTGCTGGCCATCATCCAGGTGAAGACCCACACAAACCCAGGGACCCGTTGAACAACCATGCATTTTAGTTATTGTGAATAGACCCCATACATCAACAGTGTCATGTAAAAATGTCATACTGTGCAGCCTGTACTGGGAGCAATTGCATACTGTATGTGTTGAGAAAATATTCTCTCCGCCCTCGGGGTATTTGTTAATTCAATGCAATGGTTTATTGTTGTCATTGCCTCCAATGTGATACAAATATGGAGCCTAAATGACATAATAATAAATTAATAAATAATAAGATTAGTGCTGTGTAATGCATTACATTGTAATATCATACACATATCACTGGTTATTAACGAGCATGTTCTATATCTTGTGGTGAATATAAGAATAATAAGAATACTTTTTTGATAAACAAGAAACTTCTGTTTATAACCAGTAGCAATGGTGTTTTTGTCTCTGGCCAAATATAATCAGCCTAAAACCTTAAACTTTGGAGTATTTCGCATCGGGAAGATTGTATTACCCGTATGTTAACTTTCTGTCCTAATTTATTGTGTTTTTCATTATATAGAGTGGGGAGGACGATGGCTTGCTGGAGGTCAACAGAAAGATGGCAGGAAAGGTATGTCTCCTTTTATCTAAAATATTTCAAATCTATTTTATAACTTGATCCATTTGTCTTCTTCTACAACGTTTCTATAGTCTCTCACCCTTGCACGTTTGATGGGTTGTCATTCTAACTATTGGCTTGTTTTCCTCTCTCCCAGATTGGACTGAACGTCGCTCAAATATGCCTAACCAAAGATTGCACAGAGGATGAGGTTCGTAAATCTCTGGCTGTCTGTCCCATTCTCTCTCCTAACCCATCCCCCAACCCTCGACACTCTCACACACGCATGTCGGCACACGGCCTGGCCTCCTGTCTGCATCTGTTTGCTCCTGTCGGAAAGAAAGAGAAAAAACATGCTGAGAACAACTATTACCCAACACAAACATCTAGGCTAGGCTAGTGTATGTGTTGTATGGGGGCACATTTTATGTATTGAAAAGGTCATGTCTTCCATAATGCATTCTTAGTTTTTATTAATTCACAACACTTTGTAGTGCATTATATGTAAGTCGGGCTTCTCAGCTGTGGAATCTCCATTCACCAGCTTAAGGGTTACATCTGCGTCTGTGTCTGTGTTATAGCAAAAGCTCTAGTGAGGGCCGCAAACAATAATCAGAAGTGGCAGTCACACCTTGTTCCCGAAGGGGAAATTACAGAGATATTCAACCTCACATTTGCCCGCATAGATACAGCCTTCGGAAGGGGATTTAATTAGTGTATTTGTTCAGTGGCAGGTCAATATAGTTGGATTTTAAACATAAACAGACATTTGCATGAATTTGACTTGTGCTGAACTTGTTTGGGTTTGGCAAATACAGCAACATGATTGGTCGAAAAAACAAACACGAGGTTCAAGATAGTGAACCGCCCCGTTCACCCAGATTGATCTGTCTGTAGGAAGCTTGAGTTATTCATCTAAAGTCTGAGACTCGGGGTTTAGAGATGTACGAAATTCAAAATTGGCCTGACGGGAATTATCACGGTTGAGTAAGTAGAACGTGTGATTTAAATCAGTAGTCCCGTGAGTGGGAAGAGTGGAAGGACACCCTGTTTCATTAAGCTAATTAGTCGATTAGTCAAAGGTTTCCACAGGAAGACTGATTGTCTGGGTCTGGTGCCCAGGGCTCCACAGTGCTGCCCGCTCAAAGATTCAACCACGATAAGATGTTTAAGATGTTTAACTTAAACATAAGGCCCCTGTCTGTTGTGGGTCGGTGGGTTACCTCTGCAGTAGCTGACTGATGGGTCCGCGTCCTTGGCTCCTCACACCCGTCAACTAGTGTCAAGTCTCCAAAAGGCCCACACCGAAGACGAGGTTCAAGAGAATGAAACGCCTCGTTCACCCAGATTTGAGCTGTCTGTAGGCAGCTTGAGTTATTCATCTAAAGTCTGAGACTCGGGGTTTAGAGATGTACGAAATTCCACAACTGAAGTCAGGCAATGCAGGTTCTACTCGCGTCCTCAGGGGAACTCTCCCCCCCCTTACCCCAGCCTATAGCACTGGCCTTGTTCCCAGTCAAACCAGGTCCCTGAATTAACAATGCTTAACCTGGAGCTGTTTGAGGAGTGAGGTTATCTCATTCTTCCGGCTTATTCAGTAACCAATGTCAATAATGAGGGGTCTTCTTCAAGTCAGAAACATATAGTTTCCGCGTGATGGTGATGCAATGAGCATGAAGGTAGATATCACTTATCTTCAGGCAGGTAGAGGTTACTATTGCCGTCGTTGTGTTTCAAAATCGACAATTTACATTTAGAGCATTTAGCAGACGGTTCATACAAACAATCACACCCTGATGGCGGAGTCTTGCTCAGGGGTCACACCTCGACCCTCAGCTAGGAGGAGCCGGGGATCGAACTAGCAACCTACCGGTTACAAGGCAACCTTGAAATTAAACGAAGACCAGAAAAACAAATAATCAGAGACTCTGTGTCTGTCTCTGTTTTTGCCCGTTTGTTTGTAGATCGTGGACGAGTTGTCGAAGCTCAACGAGGACCCCAGGGTGCGCGGTGTCTACCTCCACCTCGCCCCCGCCCTGCTGACCGGTCGGGTGATCAGCACCCTCGCCCCGGAGAAGGACGTGGACGGGTAACTGGGGGGGGGGCGATTTTTCTCATGCTGGGTCGAATTTAGCCCGAATCAAAATGGGCCTGCTGGGAATTATCCCGGTTGAATAAAATATAACGTGTGATTTAAATCAGTAGTCCCGTGAGTGGGAAGAGTGGCAAGACACCCTGTTCCGTTAAGCTAATTAGTCGATTAGTCAAAGGTTTCCACAGGAAGACTGGTGGTCTGGTGCCCAGGGCTCCACAGTGCTGCCCGCTCAAAGATTCAACCACGTTAAGATGTTTAAGTGGCTTAAACATAAGGCTCCTGTCATTGCTTCAAGTCTTGTTGCGTTAATCTGTTTTAGACAGATGCAAGGAACCATGTATGACATTAATTTCCCTATCTCTGCCAATATACACAATCTCTCTCACACTCAATCACTCACTCACTCAATTGGTGGAAGCTTTTATCCATATGTTTTTGCAACACCATGAGTCTTTACATTTGTACCATGGGTGCGATTCCAGTGGGAATCGAACCCCTAACCTTTTGCGATATTCCTTCAATGGGCTTCCAGTTGAGCTAGACATGACAATCCAATATTAGACATGACTAAACAAACCAAATAAACTTGATGTACCCATCCTGTCTGCACTTCCTCATGAAGTCCTCCCAGTCTTAAACCTCTGCTCATCTAGAGTCTGTTCCGCTGGCTCTGCAGGGTGGCCGATCTGAACATGGGTCGGCTGGTGAGAGGAGACCCGAGCGAGGGCTTTGTGCCCGCGGAGGCTATGGCCGTCATGGAGGTTCTGGAGAGCCACGGTGAGTTCCACCCCCAGCCCCCTGTCGGGGAAAATATCGATCGTAACTCTAATATACTGTACAATTCTATACAAATAATATGAACCCTGTTTATATACTAGTCAATGGAAAATACATTTCTATACATTCTCCTTGGATAGTTTGCGTTTGCGTTGGCACTGTAGCCATGACTGCTGCCTCTATCTTCCCTTGATTATTTTGCGTGTCCAAAAAATAAGTTCTTCTTCATCAACCCCCCCCCCCCACACACACACACACCATGACGAGTTCACAAGGGGTCAAAGGTCGGACCGGCGCGGAGGGCTATGTGCTAGTCTGCGTGTAATATGTGTTCATACACTCCTCCAGTGTTTTATGACCGCAGGAAGGATTAAGCATGCTGGAGATATGTTGTGATTCTGAGTCGTTTTAGGGCAGGAGAACCGAGGGTATTCTGTCCTGGTATTGAACACCTTTGTGGCCCCACAGGCGTGTCCTCGGAGGGGCAGACGGTGGTGTTGGTGGGGGCCGACGGAGCCGTAAAAGTGGCCCTGCGCTGCCTGATGGAGAGAAGAGGAGTGGTGACCCTCAACGGCCACAAAAGCTCAGAGAGCCTGCAGGAACAGGTGTGTGTGTGTGTGTGTGTGTGTGTGTGTGTGTGTGTGTGTGTGTGTGTGTGTGTGTGTGTGTGTGTGTGTGTGTGTGTGTGTGTGTGTGTGTGTGTGTGTGTGTGTGTGTGTGTGTGTGTGTGTGTGTGTGTGTGTGTGTGTTATTTGGCATGGAAAGTTGGGGTTTAACCTATTCATTGGAAACAGATATAAAACGTTGTGCAATACTAATGTAATGTAATGTAATGTAATGCAATACTTGACCTATAATTCATGTGTATTTCGATATTTATTCGATTTTACACCATGGTTGGGTTTTACTTTCGACCATGAAACAAAGACTTGTTCATTCTGAGTTTCATTTGCATCATTTTCATGTAGTGTTCATTACTGACCACATGGGGGCAGTACCTACCTGACTTTTGTCACTACAGCATACTTGCTTGCTATGCTACTTAAAACCTATCTCTTCAGGACCACCTACAAAATTTGACAAATCATCCTCCGCCATCTTCCACTCTCTCCCGCTCTCTTAATGTGTTGCCTATTGTTGTTGTGGTGGTGTTTATTTTTTTCCCTTTTGTTTGATTATCTGTACTGTCTGTACGTATTCCTTTCTTATTTGTAAAGCGTCTTCGAGTATTTAGAAAAGCGCTATAAAAAACGGATCTATTATTATTATGCAAAATGAAAGCTTAAACAGGCCTCCGATTCAAAACACAGATAGTTTGTTTAAATTCTTTTTAAAAGAAAAAATATAGATTAGAACAGACTATTCTCCATTGTGAACGAGTTACGGTATATTTTGAAGTATTTCATTCTCCATAATCGACACAGAATCCATTTAAACCCTCTCTCCCAGGTGAAGAAGGCAGATGCTGTGGTCCTATTGGGGGCGGGGCCGGCAGAAGTCCCGCCCACTTGGCTGAAACCAGGCGCTGCCGTCATTCGCTGCGACTCTGCGTTGACCTCAGGTAGCGCAAAAGGCCCATGTGTCAACACAAACAACAACAACAGTGTTTCTCTGGTTACATGTCACCAAACAGAAGGCCGTTGTAATCAGCCATTTTTGTTGTTCTGTTTTGTTGATCCAGATGACCATGATGCAGAGAGGACGTCGCAGAACGGCCTGGCTCACCTCACTGCAGCGTACAGAATGCAGGCATGTCTGACACACAGTGCTCCAGACCAATCCATGATTGCGTACTAGTCTGGAGCTGCCCGTTTTTTCGAATCCCAAAGGGTGTTCTCCACAGGTTTTTCAAAAAGGGTTCAGTTTAGCTCAGGAGGCAGAGCGGATTGGGATAATCTGAAGGTTGCTAGTTCGATCCCCGACTCCTCCTAGCTGAATGTCGAGGTGTCCCTGAGCAAGACTCCTCACCCTAACTACTCCTGACAAGCTGGCTGTCGCCTTGTGTTGGCGACACCGCCGTCGGTGTGTGGCTGGTTGTTGGCGTCATGGGTCAACCCAATATGTGTGTCCTTGTTTCCCTTCAGAACGTGGTGCTGGGGTCCTGCCGCTGGCTCCGGGAGCAGCAGTACCAGGACTGGAGCCTCCGCCTCCTGAAGCTGCAGCCCCTCAACCCCGTACCCAGGTAGGCTGTCACCTACAGAACGCAGCCCTATCACAAATACACCGGAGTACCGTCAAACACGCATAGAGGGCGCTGCTGCCCACAACACATTTCCATTCATGTAAAGTTAAAGCGACAGATTAGATTAGACACATTTCAAGATTATCATATGAATATATTCAAGCTTTTGTTCTTACTTTTTACACCGGTAGCCCGTTTACTCGCTATGTATTTCCGTCCTCGCTGGTTTACGTTCAGTGGAGGCAGGGTCCACTCTTGACAGTAAACGTGTTTAAATAATACACTAGACAAAAACACTGTCCAACGTCAAGAGAAGACGGTGCTGACAAGTAAAAATATGGTTAAATCTATGGGGTGATGATTCAATAGTACTACTGTTATTTACAACCTGAGGTCTCTGAAGGCCCGTTCTCATCGCTGACCCCTGGAGGCGGTCGTCTCCCCTCGCAGTGATACAGACCTTACCCTGACTCAGCTGTTTCTGTCCCCTGGTCCTGCAGTGATACAGACCTTACCCTGACTCAGCTGTTTCTGTCCCCTGGTCCTGCAGTGATACAGACCTTACCCTGACTCAGCTGTTTCTGTCCCCTGGTCCTGCAGTGATACAGACCTTACCCTGACTCAGCTGTTTCTGTCCCCTGGTCCTGCAGTGATACAGACCTTACCCTGACTCAGCTGTTTCTGTCCCCTGGTCCTGCAGTGATACAGACCTTACCCTGACTCAGCTGTTTCTGTCCCCTGGTCCTGCAGTGATACAGACCTTGCCCTGACTCAGCTGTTTCTGTCCCCTGGTCCTGCAGTGATACAGACCTTACCCTGACTCATCTGTTCCCCCTGCCCTGACTCCCTCACCTGACCCTTACTCCGCTGTTCTGTGCGTCCCCCTCTCCCCCTGGTCCTCCAGTGACATCCAGATCTCGCGGGCCCAGACCCCCAAGTCGGTGCAGCAGCTGGCCCAGGAGATCGGCCTGCTGCCCGGCGAGCTGGAGCCCTACGGCCGCAACAAGGCCAAGGTGCGGCTCTCCCTGCTGGAACGCCTGCAGGCCCAGCCCGACGGGAACCTGGTGCTGGTGGCCGGGTGAGTCCCGCAGCCGCCCAGCCAATCGGATCGTCCTTTTGATTCATAGAGCCATTGGTCAAAAAAGCTAAGCCACATTACGCATGCACATATAAATACATACCCACATATACACATGCACGCATACATGCATTTATGCACGCATACATACATGCATTCATGCACACATTCATACATGCATACATACATGCATACATTCATACATGCATACATTCATACATGCATACATGCATACATGCATACATACATTATGGTTTCGAGAAGGCAAATGGTTTTTTGGTCTTATATTCATTTCCCAGTCTTTGTTTCATGGTCGAAAGTAAAACCCAACCATGGTGTAAAATCGAATAAATATCGAAATACACATGAATTATAGGTCAAGTATTGCATTATATTGTTTAAAGGCATGCATCTCTGAACAATAAGCCTCAACTCAGCCTCAGTGTGTCTGGGTAGCACTGGTATATCGGCTTTCACAATTTATTCTAATTGAAAAACGTTTTATATCTGTTTCCAATGAATAGGTTAAACCCCAACTTTCCATGCCAAATAACACACACACACACACACACACACACACACACACACACACACACACACACACACACACACACACACACACACACACACTTCTTCCTTCGTCGGGTCAATCTTTTCCGTTCCCATGCGGCGTCTGGCTGTTGTGGGGAGAATTGATTACCCACAGTGCTTTGCGAATGACGTCAGCATTTGTCATGTTTCAACACTCCGCCACAGCTGTACAACAACGGGGCCTGTTTCCTGCCCGGGAGATAGCCGCGACCCTCAAGGCTATAACACGGAGAGTGTGTTCGTAGTGACGTTGCGCCTGTCGGCAAAACACAGGGAATCAGATGTTTTTCCAGGCGTGTGTGGTAGCGACGTCAACACCGTGCGTCTGAACGTGATGACGAAAAAGACAAGAGACGATTTGCTGTACTATTATTGTTTGAAAAACCACAGCTCCCCAAGTGCAATGTTTAAGTAAGTCACAGAGTATTAAAATGGTGGTTGTAGAACCAGAGAAGCTGAACCTCATGGACGTTCTCATCGTTGTACGGCGAGAGAAACCGCGGTACACAGACTTGGGAGTAAGTGTGTGTCTCTCATAGCTCGATAAATCCAGTAGAAGTGGAGATGAATGTACTGTGAATGCTTTCTCCAGGACATAACTTAAGGGTGTGGGTGTGTGTGTGTGTGTGTGTTTGAGGGAGTGTGTTTGAGGGATTGTGTATGTTTGAGGGAGTTTTTTTTCTGGGGGGGGGGGGGGGGGGGGGGGGGGGGGGGGGGGGGTACAGCTGCCTTTGACCTCCAAACCACACCGGGGGAGGCGAGGGTCGTCATGGGAACAGCTCACACCCCTATTCACACGCTGACATACGTACAGAGCTGGGCTGTGTTGGAAACAGGGGGTTCAACACAATATTCCCCCCCCCCCCCCCCCTCACCCACACATACCCCTCGTCCTCCCCCCGTCCAGCATTCCTGTGCACACGCTCTGTGATCTGATGGCGATGTTGCCTTTCACTCCCCCCCCCCCCCCACCCCACCCCCTACGAACACACACACTGACACGCACATGCATAAACGGACACACGCTGACACACACATACACGCACTGATGCGGACCAACTGACACAAACACACACACATACTCACAGTTGTGTGTTCGTTGCAGAGACGTCGTCCGGGTTCCCAGGGAACCCCCCCACCCCCACATCCCCCCCCCCACACTCTACTCTTGAGCAGCAAGAGGGTGGAGGGGGGGGGGGCATTTCTAGCCAGCAGTAGGCATGCCTTTGAGTGTCGCTGCCAAGGAAACGTCCAGTCAGTCCAAGAGAGGGAGAGTGAGGGGGCGAGAGAGGGGGAGAGAGGGAGAGAGGTGAAATGGGGGCAGGGGGGGTCTGGAGATAAATGGAGCAGAGACCCTTCAAAGCATTCTTTCTCCTCCTCCGTCGCTTTCCCTTTCTTCTTTGCACCCCCTGCCCCCCACTCCCGACTCCCCGCTCCCCCTCTCCTCAGTCCTGTCCCCCTCTCGGAGACACCTCCAGACCCCCCCCTCACCGGCCCCCGGCGGTCTACGCTGGGGGCCCCTGCTGTATCGATGACTCCCGGGGGGGTTATGCTACACCCGCTGTGCTCCTGACCCCGGGGCTGAGTGGGGTTCAGCCTGCAGAGTCACATGGCGGCCATTACGCCGCACACGGGCCACCGCATGCACACAAAACAACACGCACAAAAACAACCTCCGCTAACCAGCTTAGACCAGACCCCGTGAGCCCAATCTGCTCCGGCGTGCCGCGTCCGAGCGGATGAGTTTCCACTGAGATGTTGACCTAACCTCTTCCTCGTGTGTGTGTGTGTGTGTGTGTGTGTGTGTGTGTGTGTGTGTGTGTGTGTGTGTGTGTGTGTGTGTGTGTGTGTGTGTGTGTGTGTGTGTGTGTGTGTGTGTGTGTGTGTGTGTGTGTGTGTGTGTGGCAGCATCACCCCGACTCCGCTGGGCGAGGGGAAGAGCACGGTCACCATCGGCCTCGTCCAGGCCCTCTCGGCCCACCTCAAGCTCAACTCCTTCGCCTGCCTCCGACAGCCCTCCCAGGGGCCCACCTTCGGGGTCAAAGGTCAGCGACCCCTGCTTTGGTTTTTTAAAACTATGCCCAGGTTCTTTTTTTCATTGTTGTTGGGGGTTATGAATCGGCAGTGCGGCCTGGTTTGGGAGAAATTCAACAAATATGACATGGACTTCTTTAATAAATGGCCTACTGCAGCTTTAATTCATACATCTGTAATATATATTGCCATGCTAATATTTTAAGCATTTGTTTTTTTTAAGTTTATTAGCATCTGTGGAGGGGTGTCCCTCACAGATGATCTCCTCCTCCTCCTCCTCCTCCTCCCCCTCCCTGTCCTCCTCTTGTGGTCTCACCGCTACATTCCTCTTCTTCTGTTCCTAGGAGGTGCTGCCGGGGGCGGCTATGCCCAGGTCATCCCCATGGAGGAGGTGAGCCACCCACAGCCCACCACCACCACACACAGTCGAACACGCACACGCACGCTCACGCTCGCACTCGCGCCCGCACTCACTCACACTCACACTCACGCTCAAGCTCCCACACACACACTCACACTCATGCTCACGCTCAAGCTCACTCTCACACTCACACACACACTCAAGCCCTCACTCGCACTCAAGTGGGCATGCTAACTGTGGCACAGCAGAACGGCGCCCGCGACCAAAGACGCCGCCCCGCGGAGAACAGGGGGCCCACGGCCTCCTGGTGCGGCGTAATGTACCAAAACACCCCCCCCCCCCCCCTCCCCTCCCCTAATTTGCCTCCAATCCCCTCCACGGGCTCTAACAACGTTAAAGAGGCCTTTTTATTATCCAAGGGTTATGAGTAATGCGTCATATTATTTTCACAAACATGTGGGACATTCATTTCTGAGCACGGGCAGAGGGGCTTTTATTGTTGTAAGCCGTTGTTGTTGGAGGGGCCGGGCGCAGCTTTGGGACTGCCCCCCGGGTGGGGCTCTCGTCTCCCTCTTCTTTGTGCCCCCGCCGCTGCCGCTGCCGCCGCCGGCGGGGGCAGCGGGGCAGCACGCTGCGCCTCCGCTTTCCCCCGGCTAATGGATGATAAGTGCATGCGGTCCTTTTTCATACGTTAATGTTGACGGACGTGGAGGCCTGTCGGGGCGTTCACCGTGGTTAATGTTCAGGCCGTGAGCACGGAGGTGAAACCGCAGACATGGAGTTTAGACTGCGGTTTAGAACGTAAGCATGGGGTTCAGACCGTGAACATGCAGTTTAGACTGCGGCTTAGACCGTGCACATGCAGTTTGATCTGTAAACATGCAGTTTAGGCGGTAACCATGCAGCGTAGTCCGTGAAGATGAAGAGTAGACCGCAAGTGTACAGTTTAGACCGCAAGTGTACAGTTTAGACCGTACACGTGCAGTTTAGTCCTTACAAGTGCAGTTTAGACCTTACACGTGCAGTTTAGACCTTACACGTGCAGTTTAGTCCGTACACGTGCAGTTTAGTCCGTACACGTGCAGTTTAGTCCGTACACGTGCAGTTTAGACCTTACACGTGCAGTTTAGTCCGTACACGTGCAGTTTAGACCTTACATGTGCAGTTTAGACCTTACACGTGCAGTTTAGACCTTACACGTGCAGTTTAGTCCGTACACGTGCAGTTTAGACCTTACACGTGCAGTTTAGACTGGAAACGTGCAGTTTAGACCGTAAGCGTGCAGAAGACGGCTAGCAAGCTAAAACGCTAAAGGATAACACATGTAACACATCATCCTCCAGGCCACCGTACTCCTGTACTCTGATGGACTGCAATAGCCCCGTGTGTGTGTGAGTTACTGCAGGAGTACGGAACGTTAGCTTAAGACCGTAGCATCGCTAACACAACCCCCCTCGGCTTCGTCTCGCCTCCTTCCTCCCGTAGTTCAACCTCCACCTGACCGGGGACATCCACGCCATCACCGCCGCCAACAACCTGGTGGCCGCCGCCATCGACGCCCGTATGCTGCACGAGGCCACGCAATCGGACAAGGTACGTGGCCAGCGTGATGTCATGCAATTTTTTTAATTGTGGACGTTAATGTGGTGGTCGGAAGCAACTGGCTTGGAAAGTGGCGTCTGTTAAGCATCGCCTGTCATTTGTTCTCCAGCGTTACCACGAGCTTTGTTAGGTTGGGCGGCACATTTTAATGAAACGGGGCCAGAGAGTCTCTTAACGGCCTTGCCACGCAAAATAAGTTAATACAATTTGGCTCCTCGATTGATGTGGATGCTGGACGGCAATATTGGACCCCTCAGTCGCACCACTAACCAATCAAGTGTATAAATAAACACGCACAGGAACCGGGAGGCAAATCAAATCAAATGCTGATAAACAGACTCTAGAAGGTCAGGCTGTAATGTGGAAACAAGTAGCCTTATTACAATGGGGCTGTTCCCCGTACGGTCGTACCTATTGTTCTGCGAGTAGACATTAATAGTGCAGTGGGCAGAGTACTGCTGCTTATAAAGGCTCACGGCAGATTAGGGCATGTCTAATGATAAAGTAGAAGTAGGAGTACCAGTAGCAGCAGTAGTATTAGCATTACTAGTACTAGCAGAAGTACTAATAGTAATAGTAGCAGTTAAAGTACTCAGTTAAAGTACTTGCATCAGCCGAAGTAGCAGTCATAGTACTAGTAGTAGTAGCAGCACCAGCAGTAGATGCAGTAGTAGTATTAATATTAGCTCTAGAAATAGCAATAGTAGCAATAATGCTCATTGTGTGTTTATTCCTCAGGCCCTGTTCAACAGGCTGGTACCCTCCGTGAACGGCGTCCGGAAATTCTCCCCCATCCAGATCTCCAGGCTACGGGTACGTAAACATGGCCACGCCCACTCCGATAACACCACCCCCATCACCAACACTGTGTGCTCTCTGCACCACCGCCCTCCTCCTCAAGTGATGTTCATACACCGCCAGTCTCGGTGTGATGAGCGCCACTGATTTTATTTGTAGTTAATTCAAAAACCCGCCACTGGGGGGCCTCAGTGAGCCTGGCCCCGGTGGTCCACCTGTGACCTAGCGTTTGAACATGTGTTCCCCATCCATCCTCCCCTTTCTTTGATGGTATTTTGTGGGCCCTGGCTCAAGGGACAGCCCAGTGAGGCAGTTGTTACCGACCGCTGACAGGCGTCATAACAAAACTAAACATTCGTCTCTGGAAAGGAAAGTGTAAGTGCGTGATTTGTAGTTTGCTTGTTTTCCCTTTTGTGAAAACACCCACACGGACGAAACAGCGTAGCCAACCCGGAGCGGGTTGGAGTCGAGGAGTTCAGGGCCGTGGGCCGGGAGACCCTGGCCCGGAGCGGCCCCCGGTCCGGGCGGCCTGCGGCCGGACGGGGGCGGGGGTGATTGGTGCTGATTGGTGACCAGCTGGTCTGGGTTCTCGGGGGTGTTGACTCCGTGTCGGCGGACCGCCGCAGTGCGGAGAGTACCTTGACGGAACGGGGAGGAATGCAGAGAGGAACGCTGTAATTTAGCTCGGTCTCACTCACCAGAAAAATGTTTTTGGGGGGGACATCTTTTTTATTAAATCTGTCGAAATACCCTAAATTATTTGGAAAGGATGCAGAACACAAAGTTGCAAAATATTAAAGGAAACGCAGGCCAACGTGTGTGTGTGTGTGTGTGTGTGTGTGTGTGTGTGTGTGTGTGTGTGTGTGTGTGTGTGTGTGTGTGTGTGTGTGTGTGTGTGTGTGTGTGTGTGTGTGTGTGTGTGTGTGTGTGTGTGGAACAGAGAAGAGGGTGGCGACTGGGTGATGAAGAGAAACTAAATAATGAAATGGCATCGATAATGGGTACTTGGATGAGAAGCTGGTTCCAATAGTAACTTATACAACATAAACATTCTCTCCCCTACCTCTCTCTCTCTCTCCCCCTCCCGCTCTCTCCCCCTCCCTCTCTCTCCCCCTCCCTCCCCTCCAGCGCCTGGGCCTCAGTACAACAGAACCAGCCTCTCTGACGGCGGAGGAGGTCCGCGCCTTCGTGCGGCTGGACCTGGACCCCTCCAAGCTCACCTGGCAGAGAGGTAGGCCTGGAGCCCACCGCAATGCATTATGGGTTGATGCTATGGCCTTTAAATGGGAAAACGCCTCCGGTTTGTTTGGGTTGAAACAGAGGCTGTGGTGGGCGGGGTTAGATGGGAGAGGGTGGGGTTGGAGGAACGTGGGCGGGGTTAGATGGAGGTGGGTGTGGCTAGATGCATAGGTTGCGGTTTGTTGAAGGTGGGTGTGGTTAGATGGAGGTGGGTGGGGTTAGATGGAGTGGGTGGGGTTAGATGCAGATGTGGGGTTAGATGGGGGTGGGTGGGGTTAGATGCAGATGTGGGGTTAGATGGGGGTGGGTGGGGTTAGATGCAGATGTGGGGTTAGATGGGGTGGGTGGGGTTAGTTGGAGGCAGGTGGGGCTAGATGGAGGCGGGAGGGGTTAGAGAGAGGTGGGGGTGGTGGGGTTGGGTGTTATGGCTCGGGGGTTGGGTGGATCATGTGGTGAGAGCTGTGTTGTTTTAAGGGTGTCAGTGGGAGCAGCCAGACATGCTGCTCCAGTGAATGATGAGGTATTTACACTCTGAGGGCCCCAAGGGGCCCCGTTTAGCAGAGGAGCCCCGCAGATTAAAAACAGATTTACCGTGTGTGTGTGTGTGTGTGTGTGTGTGTGTGTGTGTGTGTGTGTGTGTGTGTGTGTGTGTGTGTGTGTGTGTGTGTGTGTGTGTGTGTGTGTGTGTGTGTGTGTCCATTATCAGTGGGTTAGGGCGAGGGTGTGTGCGCATGTGTGTGTGTCCTTCCTCCTCTACACACACACATCTTAATTGGTGTGCGCGCCCCTGTGTGTGTGTGTGTGTGTGTGTGTGTGTGTGTGTGCGTGCGTGCGCGTCCTCCCTCCTCTACACTCACTTATCATTAGTGGGTCCGGGCAAGGCTCTGGTCCGGCTGAAGTGTGAAGCGCTTCTGAACCCAGAACCACCAGCCCAGAACCCGGTTGGAAGGCCGTAGTTCACTGGGGTCCCTGCAGAGCCCGATGGAACCTCTCACACACACACACACACACACACACACACACGGTGGAGGAGGAGGCAGGGCACAAGTAGCACGTTCCCCTGCGAGCTGGCCTCCAGCGTGTCAACACCCTACAACGCAAGACATGTTTACATCACAACGCACCTCGCCTGGAGGACTTCATGTAACATGCATGACGGGGACCCTTATAGAAACAACAGCCTGCACGGGATCGTGTGTGTGTGTGTGTGTGTGTGTGTGTACTTGTTGACATTGAGTTACCAGATCTTGTGTGTGTGCCTGCCTGGGGTGTGTGTTGACGCCTCTTCTGTGTTGTTGTGTTGCAGTGGTTGACACCAACGACCGCTTCTTGAGGAAGATCACCGTGGGCCAGGCCAGCACGGAGAAAGGCCACAGCAGAGAGGTATGTTGTTGTTGTTGTGGTCGTTCCATTTCTCCCTCAAAGTCTCGCCCAGTTCAAACTTCTGCAGTCGAGATCTCCGTAGTCTTGGGTATGTCTCGTGGTCCTCCTCCCTTCCATTGGTTCTCTCTAAGTTTGTAAGATATAGATTTGTGTGTCTCAACATAAAGCGTCAGACAGGTCAGCAACTAGCCTTCTGATTAGTATTTGACGAGGCGTTGTGGAGCCATGATGCTGGCTAATCCAAAACCAGGTCAAAAGATGTCTTTTAATGCTCCCTCAATGTTAAATGTGGACCCCAGTTCAGGAACCGGTGTTTTTCACCAAAGGCCTCTCTCCTGACTACATGTTGAACATGTTGGAAGTTTCCCACAGTTGTCTCCTGTGAGGACCAGAGTTCTTTTGTGGATTTATCACGAGAGAGTCGTTTGCATTCAGGGCCTGTAGCAGACACTTTTAGCCACAGCGAATTACAACGGTTCCTACACACATTCACACACCGACGGCGGAGTCAACCATGTGCAAGGCGACGGCCATCTCGTCGGGAGCAGTTACTCTGAGTTTCACTCCGACAGAAGGTCCTTGACTCTTGAGACCGGACACCTTTTTAGTTGCCTGCAGAACTCAAACGGACCTTCTACACTGTTGGCTAAACAACGGTTTTATGGGGGTAACATTAATCGCTTGAGTTATTTGGCAAACAATGCGGGAGAAAGTGAGGGAGTTTTTGACTCTCTCCCCATCACGTGCTGTTAATCTTTCACTCACACAACCCTCCCCCCCCCCCCCCATTCTTATCTCCAACATCTGAAATGCAAGCTCTCTCGCCCATTTGCCCAGCCTTTAGTAATAAGGATGGCTGAACGAAATCCCGCAAATAAACACTTTGCCTCTTTGGGAAGTGAGGGGGGGCCTAAGTGAAAGCAAATGTTTAAAGAGGGGGGAGAAGAAAAAACAACAACCCTTTGGGATCTCACACACACACACACACACACACACACACACACACACACACACACACACACACACACACACACACACACACACACACACACACACACACACACACACACACACACACACACACACACACACACACACACACACACACACACACACACACACAGAGAGAGAGAGAGACTCTGAGAGAAAGACTGCTAGGTCAGCATGTGCTTGCGTTTATGTGCGTCCCTGGAGTGGTATTCCTCTGGCTGGGTCCCAGCAGCAGATACAGTACGGCCCCCCGGGGCAGGGGGGGGGGGGGGGGGTGACCGGCTGCATGTCGTGGCTCATCTTATGTTTCCACTTGACTCTTTTAATTTTGGTTTTATTTTGTGGGTTCCATGGTTTCAACATGAGTAAGGAGACTTCTCATACACACACATCTATCGTGTGTGTGTGTGTGTGTGTGTGTGTGTGTGTGTGTGTGTGTGTGTGTGTGTGTGTGTGTGTGTGTGTGTGTGTGTGTGTGTGTGTGTGTGTGTGTGTGTGTGTGTGGGGTGCGTTTAGGAATGTGATGTTTGTGAATAACGGCCTTCTGGGAAACGGAACCTGACTTGGATTTCGGCCAATCAACTTCCGCCCCGGTGTTCGGCTTGGCTATCACACTATTATTTATGCGTATGCGTGTGTGCATGTTAGGAGGGGAGTTTCTGATTTATACTATACTATAATATGGCCCTTTTCTCAATCGTACCATGAATCAAGTTCCACTTTATTGAACCACGACGTGATGAAGCAATGCTTAGCTACTGCGTTAAATGTACTAGGCGTTATATAGTGAAAGTCTTTAGATGGTCAACGTGAACTGTACTATTTGGTTTTATATGGCAGGTAAGACATTGAATCATAAATAACACGTTTGTGGGCGGGTTTAACGTGTTGCACACCGATGGCTCAACGTACAACAGGTGTAACGTGAACTCGGGCCAGATGAAGCGGCTTCGACCAGCAATCATCCCCACTCGCACATAGCGTTTTCTAACCGTGTGTGTGTCCGTGTGTCCGTGTGTCCCTCCGCCTCCTCCAGACGGGCTTCGACATCGCGGTGGCCAGTGAGATCATGGCCATCCTGGCCCTGGCCGACGGCCTGGGGGACATGAGGGTCCGCCTGGCCCGCATGGTGGTGGGAACCAGTCGCTCGGGACAGCCAATCACAGCGGAGGACCTGGTATGTGTGTTTGTGTATGCGTCTGTGTCTGTCTTTCATTCATGGAGATGCGCTGCCCCCGACCTCAAAGAATGCCAGGGCCCGCCTCCTTCAACCCCCAGGGTTAGGGGTTTCAGGGGCCCTTCCGAGCCCTGGTTTGACCTTTGACCCCATGGGGAGGCAGGAGGGATCCCCCCCGTACCGGCCCACCACTTGGTACAGTCCACAGTGTTAATATGTCCACATATAGGCATAGAAACCTCCATCATGAGATCTGGAGAGGTTGAGGGACGGCAGGCCGTCCTCTGAATCTGCGTCCGGTGTAACCTCTGGAAAAACATCACGTGCGCTCCAGCGGTTTTTTTATTTTGTTAAACTGAACGTCGGTTGTTTTTCTGCGCTCCTGCTAAACATGGTCGCCCCGGTAACTGATCATTTCCCAACCTTGGGTGTTTTTCCTCTCGGAGTGGACACACACACACACACACACACACACACACACACACACACACACACACACACACACACACACACACACACACACACACACACACACACACACACACACACACACACACACACACACACACACCCTTTTCCCTCCGGTCTCCGGTGACCGCACCGTCCATGTCCGCCACAATTACCCCTCTCGCTCGGAGGTCCGACATTCCCCAAATCATTCCAGCTCGTGACCCTACGCTGCCGCACATACCTGACTAAATACCTGGGAAAACCCCCAGAAACCAGTGCGCCACCCCTCCTGTTCTCAGAGCAGACGACCCTGACTTCTCTCCTCCTCCTCAGCTAACTTCAGGTTGGGATCCAGTCGATTGTGTTCTCTTCCTACCCCCCCCCATAATGCCCCCCGCGGGCCCTCTGCCCCCGACGGCTCTGGCGGTCCCCCTGACGACGCTGGCCTGTGTTCCTCCAGAACCGGGTCTCGGTTGCCCACGCACCGTGACGCTAGCCTTCCTGATTAGCCACCGCCGGGAACAAACACGACCGCCGTCACCGGGCGACCCTGTTCCCTGGGACCGCGATCGCTCCTGAATGGTTGTTTTTTTTTGTGTGCTGGAAATGTGGTGCCCCCCCAGGGTAGGAAATATGAACTCTAGCAATTGTTAGGGGAGAATGACATGCTCCATGTACTTATCAAGGAAACGTTGGCCTTTTCGTTAAACGGTTTAAAATAAGGATGTTAAGTGGGATCATTGTTTTAGAGTTCCCGATGTATTGGTACAGCCCTCTCTCTGCTCTAACTTGTGCCTAATATTCCGGTCTGTGTGTCCGTCTTCCAGGGCGTGAGTGGGGCCCTTGCTGTGCTGATGAAGGACGCCATTAAGCCCACCCTGATGCAGACCCTAGAGGTGAGAACCGCCCCATCACACAACCATCTCAGGACTGACACACACACACACGCAGACACACGTACTCACACTCACACTCAATCTCACACACACACTTCTGGTGCACCAAAACGGGTGTGGTCGAATTCCACAAAGTGATGCCTGCTGACGGCTTCACACGCTTGTGTGCGTGTGTGTGTGTGTGTGTGTGTGTGTGTGTGGTTTCCCACGTTTGAGCGGAAGATAACAATTACATTGTGGGCATTGAGCAGACGCTTTTATTCAAAGCATAAGTACATTTGTCAGAAGAAAGCGCAACGACAATATATCGCTGTCGATACAGTAAGGATGTTTCTTAGAACCAAGTGCAAAGCACTAACAATCTCTAGGTTAACCCATTCCCCGTACACGACAGAGATAGCTAGTATAAGTTGATCATGCATTAACTAGACAACATTGTGTTGTGGAGCAGGAACATGGCTGCACAATGCCAGTTCCTTGCGTGTTCTTCCGAGCGGTGAGCCGTGATTGGCCGGCTCGCTATCTCCTCCGCGCTCCTCATCCCCAGATCCTGGCAGCGTTCCATCGTTTTGTCAGACGTCATTCAGGTTTTTCTTCTATCTTTGTGGTGGCGAAAAAGAAGAAAAGGGATTTGTTTTCCAGGAACAGTATCAGGAAGCGGGCTGAATGCTCGTTTTACGAGGGGCCCCCGGCCGTAAGCTAAGACCCTCACGTACTAAGACCCCCGCCTCACGGCTTTCCCACCAAGACTGAGCGCTGGAGCTAAACCCTAAACCCAGGTCACGGCCGGGGTCACGGGGAAGAGGTGCCGACCGACGCGGGGTCGGGAATGTCTCCCACACCACGACGCTCCGGGCGGGGTTAACCCAGCGCAGGACACCCCCCCCCCCCCTCCTCCCGTTAACGTGGAACAGTGCAATGGGGGGGGGTTGGAGCGGCGAGGCGAGGGGAGACGATCCTGAAGGGACAAATGTCTGCTGCGGAACAATGCGAGCGGCGCGGACGTTTCAGCAGCAGGATGATTGATGGACGGACGGACGGACGGACGGACGGACGGACGGCGCGCCTCTGGGGTGGGGGCGCGGTGGGGCCGCATGCTGGGGGCAGGTGTGTCTGTCAGGCAAGGTACAACCCTGACATCCCATCTGGCCCGGCTTAAGGGATCGCTTTGGGCGGGGGGTGGGGGTGGGGGCTCATACCTCTCTCCCCTCGGCCCCCCCCCCCCCTACCCAACCCCCCCCCCCCCCCAAACCACACCTCTTGCACAACATCTGGCTCTCGTTCCTTCGTGCCTGCGAGACCTTTTCTTTAAGGTTGGACACACACCCTCTCACACACACGCACGCGCGCACACACACACACTCATGCATGTCACCTGGGCTCACTCAAGGTCATTTGAGATGCTCCACCAGCTCCCTCGGAGAAGACGCCCGTCCCTGAGGGGGTGGAGGGATTTACTGGAGGGGGGAGGAGGAGGCGAGAGAGAGAGGGGGAGGAGAGGGAGAGGGAGAGAGGCAAGAGAGGGGGAGAAGGAGAGGATTTGTAAAGATTGAATCCACCGTTAAAGAGGAGAAGACTCCATCTACATCCCCTTCCAGAAGAGTTTGGATAGTCCTGATTGGGTATATGTCCTCTCTTAATGGACCTTATATATGGTTAATGGTCCACATTTATCTAGCGCTTTTCTAACCGGTGGCCACCCAAAGCGCTCTGCAACGTTCACCCATTCATACTCACATTCACACAACAACGGCGGTGGTACCCACGCCAGGCGACAGCCAGCTCGTCGGGAGCTGTTAGGGTCAAGCGTCTCGCTAAGGGCCACCTCGACGGTCGAGGGTCGAGGGCCACACCGACCCTAGGAGGAGCTCGGGATCGAACCCGCAACCTCAGGTTACCAGCCATCCTGCTCCACCTCCTGTGCCCCATGCCGCCTCTCTTCCTCTTCCTCGACTCAGCTCCTCGTCTTCAGAGGTCTAGAGGTCCCCGTGCCAAACGCAGAGGGCATCCTGTTCGTCAGGAGAGCCGCTGGGGCTGATGGGTCAGCACAGCAGCAGCGCCAGGCTCTGATTGGCTGACGGTCCAGGGAGCAGATATTGACGTACTTTCGAGGGTTTTGGGGGAGGGAGGAAGCGGCGCGGTTCTGTGTTTTGACAAACCTCTTCCTGTGTGGTTTTCCTGTGATTCTGGCCGGTGGTCTCGTATCTAGACGGACCAGGCCCTGGGAGTCCATGAGAAAGTGTGTGTGTGTGTGTGTGTGTGTGTGTGTGTGTGTGTGTGTACATTGTGCATACACACATTTCCTCTATATGTTGTGGGTCTTGTTCCTCGTCCCACAACCTGTTGCTCTCTCGCAGCACACATCGGGGTCCTGAGGCCCGTTTACAGATCTCTACTGTGACAGGTGTAAACAATGGGGCCTGTGCATCAGAGTGCATCATGGGATTTTCGGTTAGCGGTACTCCGCCATATTGAGAGGACTCAACATTCGCACTAATGTAAAATCCTAAACCAACGTTAATCTTTCTGTAGCCTGAGCTCATGAGGAATGCTGTGGCAGGTTCAAGCAAATCGTCCCCCCATAATGATGTACAGCATAGAATTAGTGTGTACATTAAGTGTCAGGACGTACAACATACAATAAAAAGCCTACATTAAGTGCCAGAACGTACAACATGCATTTAAGTGCATGAGAGGGGTGTTTTTGTTCCCCATCATCACTCAACAATAACCAAAAAGCAATCACTACCAACACTTTACCTCACCTTCCAATGCTCGTATGCTTCCAAAATGGCGGCGGCCATGCAGTGTAGCGTGGTGAGATACCTGTAGGGGGAGCCCTCCAGGTCATGGGACCATTTCACCGCATCATTACAGCTTCTCGGTGGGGCCCTGAGCTCTGACCCTCACACATCCTGCCAGGGTGGGGGGGGGCTGTGGCTGTGGCTATGGCAGGGCCACTAAGGACTAGTTCCTGTGGTTCAGAAAAAGGACCCGGGTTCGATTCCCAGTCTCGCATGGGTGAGCTGTTGATGGGCCCAGGATTATTTTGTTTCGGTCTCCCATGTGATTGTTTGTGTTCTATGGCAGCAGCTTTCTAGGGACCCAATGGTACTTTCCAGGGACAAGATTTGATTGTTTTTATGTGTTTTAGACCCTGTTATGAAACCTTGTCGATCCCAGATTTCCTTGTGTAAGCCGGCAGGATTACTATATCCATGTTGTGATTAAAAGGAGAAAAAATCCCCTTTGATATACTTGGCAGTAGGGACTTGAACCTGAAGTCTTCTTCCGTCGCTTAGAAAGATGGAACACAGTTTTCGCACGAACACAGACACACACACACACCCACAAAGCAGTGGGCAGTCCAAAAGATGTGTATGTTTATATACATGCCGTCAGGGTTTAGGAGCTGTCTAATGACAAGCCAGTGAAGACAGCGTTGTTGTTTCCGCAGATGTAAACCCTGACTGTTGAGTGACGCTCACACAGTAAATAGTGCCGATTGTAGTCCCATGCATTCCAGGGCTGTGACATGTGGCCCTGCGGCTTCAACTAAAACACAGAGCAGGTTTACCATACCTGCAAGCTATTGGTGTTTTATTTGAACAACAATGAGCTGCCAATATTCAATCTTAATACTTGTAAATATTGTTGCTTTTCCACTTTGCGCTAATCTCTAGATCTGCCCCCCTCCCCTCTCCAGAGTCCCAACGACTGAAACAACAGCGTATCGTGTTTCATGTTCGATAAACAAACACTTGCCTTGATTTCTCGCTGTGTAAACCCTACTCGGAGTTCATGTGAGTGCTCAATCAAGAACAGATGTTTGGTATCTCTTCAATCTAATACACTGTAGCCCAGAGAGAGAGAGAGACGCATTTCCTGGCACTTTCCAGCACTTTCTCTCTGCGGCGTCCTGATGCACCCGAGCCCCCGCCCATCTGGGACTGATGTGGTCATGGACAAACACGAGCGAAGACGCTAACTCAGTGCGGAGTCTGCTGCAGTTATTTATGCCATATTTTGGTGCAATTGCTCGGCATTCTGGGTAGGAGGAGCAGTTTGAATCTTAACCCACAGTAAGACTTGCTATAGACCGGTGATTCTCATCTGGTCTCGTCCTAGGACTCACATGTGTCATAATCGTTTTTAATTATGACCCAAACATTATTGATTACCAATTTTGCCTGTCGACATTGCCTTCATTTATCATTAAAAACATGGGGTGAAAAATTTGCTGCGCAAATTGGGGCTAAACTCAATGAAACGGTAAGCCTTCGAAACGTGAATTAACGGTGAGAAGTAAGTTGACTCATGAGCTTCTCTGTAAAGATAAAGGTTTGGCCTCTGCGCTGTGACCGCCCTACAGTATATCCACACTGAGGGAGGAGCGGCCCTGCTGAAACCGATCTCTCTCTCTCCTGCGCCGGGTGAGGGAGCGGCGAGAGAGAGAGAAGGATGATCAGGAAACGGACAGGATGAAACGACCTCCACCTTCCTGTCGTACCTTATCCCATGGGGGTACCCCCCTCCCGCCCCCCCCCCCCCCTCCTCATCTCCTCTTCCCCGACAAAACAAAACAACCTCTCCCCTCTCGTTGACTCCACGTCCTCTGGATGACGCTGGGGAAAGAGTGAAAAGGACACGCATCTGAAGTCACGACGTGCGTGACATCGGCCCACTTTCCGTTGGGACAGAGGAACGGTGTCAAAGATGTTTCCCGCAATGTGACAAACCTCGGGCTGTGCCAAAGTCTGCCCCTAGTTCACTTTTTTTCCCCCCCGTTACTTTTTTCACTCCATTCGCCGGTTGCCACATCCTGATTCACCGTGGTGACGTTAAACCTGACTGCCATTCTTCGACCTGCGGTTTACAACCATCAAGACCCCGGTTGGTTTATGTCACGGCATTACAAAGCCCTGGTTTTATGATTGAAATGGGTGTGTTTTTGACCTACTGTTTC
The DNA here is from genome assembly GCF_902167405.1 of Gadus morhua. NCBI lineage: Eukaryota > Metazoa > Chordata > Actinopteri > Gadiformes > Gadidae > Gadus > Gadus morhua. Next base: position 3,745,402 of record NC_044068.1, read on the forward strand.
TGTACTGCCCGGCTGGATTACTACGATAGAAATCAAAGTCCCCATTGCTTGATCGCTTTACTACCTCTCCTTTTGCTGCGGTTCAGCTCGTATCAAAGCCAGTTTCCCCCTCCTCGGTTTGTCCGTCTTGGCCCGCTTGGCTTCGTATCAAACCCAGGGGAGGCGGATGCTACTTGGTGCTTTGGGAATGGTTTAGTCTTCAAGTGCCCACCACCTGCTGCATTATGCAGGCCGGATCCTCAGGCCAGCTAATGAGTTTAGCTCAGGCCTTTCATGCCCTGTTGCACAAAGGGTTCGTAACGCATGAAGTAATGATTATAGAAAACAAATGACTACAGAATAAACGTAACATCCTAATGAGTATGAGTTAAAAAAAAATGTGAACATAAATTTTAGAAGGATGAGATCCGAGCAGTCTGGACAGTAGTAAAGGTTTTAGAAAACGTCAACAAATGTTATCAGAGCCCCTGTCACACTCGAGCATCCAATAAGAAAAAAAAACTCTGGAAAATCATGTCTGCCGGAAGGTGCCTACATCTTGTATTTTATATATTTTAAGTGTTGAATAACTTTCTACTATCTTGTCAAATATGTCACAGAAATATTGTGCAACACTTGGTCAGAGCTGTTTTAAAAAAAAAAAATAGATTTTGGCCTTTTAACTTGCCCTATTCAATAGGATCAGGTTGCGATTGTACGTTTTTTTTTATCTATTTCAACCGATCTTGTTAGATGGTAACATGATCTTATTAAAACAAGTGAATCTTGGCAGTCCTTGCATGGAACCCATTTTGGAGAACTTTATCCCCCAGTAAAAACATTTGGAGGATTAAGGCCTAAGCAAATCACTGCCATTTAGGAAGCCTCATCATGTTGACCATATTTTACTGCCAAGTACTACACCTTTAACCCGAACCCGGTGTTCATCCAAACAAGCTGTAGTCCACAGGGCTCTACCACTTGAATATTGAGCCTGAGGGCTTTGCAAGGAAGGGAGGCTGAGAAACACAGGAATGTTCGCTTTGTGTCTAAAGGACCCCTTGGCTGTTCATTCTTTGCCCACTTATTTGTGTGTGTGTGTGTGTGTGTGTGTGTGTGTGTGTGTGTGTGTGTGTGTGTGTGTGTGTGTGTGCGTGTGGTTGATGCATTTGTGTGTCTTTTCATATCATTGTTACAGGGTACACCAGTATTTGTCCACGCCGGGCCCTTCGCCAACATCGCCCATGGCAACTCGTCGGTGCTGGCCGACAAGCTGGCTCTCAAGCTGGTGGGACGCGACGGCTTTGTGGGTGAGTTCGTGAAGAATGTCGATTAAAGAATAGAAACGAATGTACATACTGACACGGGCCCCTGGCAAGATGGGGCCAGGGTCTCAGTCTGGGCGTCTTGACACACACAATGGACCCCGAGATATCAAACCCAGTCACACACCATAATGGACCTGTGTCTCCTGCCGTAAACTCTGGTGCACCTCATTTCGCTACTGAAAACCTGTGGTGGTCGCCTGCTTCTTCTGGCCGTGGTTGTAAAACACTCGGGTCCCTGGTTGGGGTTCCAGAGCTAGGCCCTAACTGAGTGACTGTGCTATTTGAACTATTCTGCTATCGATGTGGTTCTAGAACTCTTCTCTACCTGGTTGCAGTGCTAGAGCTCTCCTCTAATTGGAGGTTGTTCTAGAGCTCTCCTCTAATTGGAGGTTGTTCTAGAGCTCTCCTCTAATTGGATTAGGTTCTAGAGCTCTCCTCTAATTGGATTAGGTTCTAGAATTCTCCTCTAATTGGATTAGGTTCTAGAACTCTCCTCTAATTGGAGGTTGGTCTAGAGCTCTCCTCTAATTGGATTAGGTTCTAGAGCTCTCCTCTAATTGGATTAGGTTCTAGAGCTCTCCTCTAATTGGCGGTGGTGCTATACCTCTGTCCCTGGCTGTGGCTGGAGAGCCGACTGTCGATTGGCTCCCGTCTCCAGCTGCCCAGGCCTTCCACCTGGCCGGGCAGGAACTTCCTCGGAAGTGCCTGCAAGATTACACACACAGAGGGGAGGAGGAGGACGAAGGGAGGAAGGAAGCAGATGAATAACTCCTTAAGAGCTCCAGGAATGCCTCGGAGTAAGGCTAATCCCCTCAAGGCGAAGGCCCGCCTGCCCACCCCCTCCTAGCGGTATCGCTCCATCTCTCCCCCCCCCCCCCCCCTCTCTTCATTCACGTCGACCGCCCAGGAATGCGCGGTATGTGTGTGTTTGGAAGAGTTCTGGTTTGAAGAAGTGGTCTTTTGGTTAGGATGTCTCGTGTGTGTGTACTCCCTGGGGCGTGGCATCCTCGTCTCGGTCGTGCCATGTGTTAGACAGAGTGCGTGAGCGATGCGTTTCATATCTGGGTGTTTTTGTACACGGGGACAGAAAAACAAGGAGAGCGGTCGACGCCGCGGTCGAGCGTGGCTTCGCTTCCCCTGTCACTGCGGGGGCTCCGGGGAGGGGCGACGGCGCAGCGTTGGGTTTCACAACACGGGGGAGGATAAACACTGGGGTGGGGGGTGGGGGGAGGGGGGAGGGGGGAGGGGGGAGGGTGGTATGTGCACTGTTGGTTACCTGCCTCTGAGGTATGCAGAGAACCGGCCCTGCCTCCTCTTCCACCTTTGAGCAGCCATGCTGCACGGTTCCTCCCCACCCCCTCTCCCCTCTGTCTCTCTGTCCCTCCCCTCCCCTCTCTCTCTGCTCCTCCCTCCGTCCCTCACCCTATCCCTCCACTGCATCCCTCCCTCCCCTGCCTCCATCCCCTCTCTCCCTCCCCTCAGTCCCTTCACCCCCCCTCTCCTCCCTCCATCTCTCCCCTCTCTCCCTCCCCTCAGTCCTTCCCTCCCTCCCTCCCTCCTGTCCCTCCCCCGCTCCTTGGTAGAGTAATGGCCGCCGGGCCCCGGCTCACCACGACTCTCTGTAATGTTGATCATTCACAGAATCCAAACGATGACCCAGCTCAACGATATTTCATGTTTTCCCTCCGCCTGCGCTGCCGCCTTGTCCAAACACCCTGCGTCCCTGCTCGCCTGAGCCTGTGTACCGCTAAGTCAACGTACCGGGGGCTCGAGTCAATACTCCTTTCCTCGGTCAATGTTACGGTACGGTCGCGGCGCCCGCCGTCGCTGCGGTGTTCGTGTTTGTGTGGCGTTCCCAAACCGCTCGCGGCCACAGAGGACCCTGAACTCTCAGTGAACCCGGACTTCACACACACAGAGAGAGAAAGAGGTGTGTGTGTGTGTGTGTGTGTGTGTGTGTGTGTGTGTGTGTGTGTGTGTGTGTGTGTGTGTGTGTGTGTGTGTGTGTGTGTGTGTGTGTGTGTGTGTGTGTGTGTGTGTGTGTATCTGATGAGTGTGAGAGAGAGTGTGTATCTGATGAGAGAGAGGTGTGTGTGTGTTTGTGTGTGCGCGCGTGCGTATACCACCTCCCTTCCCACTATTGGTGCAGGGTTCTTCAGCTGTGTGTGTGTGTGTGTGTGTGTGTGTGTGACTCCAGAGCTGGAATCCAGCTCTCCAGATTCTACAAATGTTTGAGGAGTAGGGGGGAGAGAGAGAGAGAGAGAGGGGCCGGGGCCCGGCCAGGTTACCCATTAGGGAATGTGTACTCCGTGCCAGATGTGTGAGATTCCTGCATCCTTAACAGGCCGGGCCCGCGATAAGCCCACCTCCCACATCTCCGCGCCTCGCGATAAACGGTCCAGAGCGCTGCGCTTCCCACAGGGCCGTCACCCGAGACTCATACCGCAGCGGGGCTAAAGACGCCCGGAACACCGAGCCAAAGGTGGCTCCGCGGCCCAGAGGTGCAGCCCCACCACCACTGAGGCGGTGGTGGTGGGGCTGCACCTCTGGGCCGCGGAGCCACCTTTGGCTTTGAGGAAGCTTCCCCACGCAAACGACCCCTGGGAACCAGAACTGGGAGGTTCCGGTTCTTTTTTTTTTACTGCGTTTCAGTGATAGTCAGAACACAAGTGGGCGTGTCCACCTAGGGGACCGACGGATAGACGAGCAACGTTTGCTGCGATCAACCGGGTAGGCTAGTGGACCTATTGATCTATGCAGCGTGCGTCTAGGTGGACACGCCCACTTGTGATGTCACTAAAACACAGGAACAAGGTTGAGGTTTTCAAACGGCTCTTAACGGCAAATCCCACTCACCCCTTTAAAAGGCGATGCTCCCCCACTTCCTCCCACACCCCCAATGGGTCGTCTTTGTGGAGGTGTTTCTTAGAAAGGGGGCGAGACTTCCTGTTGTTTTCGCGCGTCGTGCCAGGGAAAGGGTTGGGTGTGTGTGTGTGAGGCGAGGGCAGCGTGCACACGGCCTGGGTTCCACCCTGCTGTGTTATTGTTTGGGCTGGCGGTGGCGCTGACACCAGGACTCTGGCCGATAGTTACCTCTCGACCCCCCCCCCCACCCCACCCCCCTTGGCTGTCCTCCCGGCCCAATGGTCCGAACAATTAAAGCCACACACGCCCCCCCCAAGATAAACACGTAAGCACGTACGCGCGCAAATGCACAGGGAAACGCACAAACACAAACTCGAGCACACACTAACACAGACATACGCACACACACACACACACAATGGGGAAACAAGTGGTTCCCATTAGCACCCGAAGGCCTTTAAGATTCCTCTTTGTTTCATTTGGGAGGGTCGGGGTCATCAAATCAAACACTACCTGACGACGTACCCTCTCATCACATAGTGACTACGTCGGTTCTCTCAAACACACACGGTCGGACTCCATCTTAGCCTTCCCCAACAATGCATCCAATAAGCGCTCTGATAAAGACTGAGACACATTTCACCGGCCAGGCGTCAGTGTCTGTACTGGGAACAGTTGGAGAGACGCGGCAGAGAGCCTAACAAGACCCTCTCATAGCCCTCTGCGGCCAAACGGACGTCTCGGACACATTCCTGGCCTCTCTTCCCCGGCTCCACTTGTTGCTGGCTGATCTAAAACAGGCGCTGTTCTGATCCGGGGCGCCCCGCCCGAACGCGCTCCAAACCGCACACTGCGCCTGGTTCACGTCAACGCCGTCGCTCAGGCCCAGGCCGGGCTCGGCCCCTTTGGACTGCCATCGCCTCGTCTGGCGCTCAGCACGCCCCCCAACCTCTGTTGGTTCACCCTGTACCTTTTTGTAATTTGTTCACCCTATTTTTGATTCCATTATGTCTTGCTCTCTCGCTCTATTTCTCTATCTGTCACTCTCTATCGCTCTCTCTGTCTCTCTCAGTCTCTGTCTCTGTCTTTCTGTCTCTGTCTTCCTCTGTCTCTGTCACTCTCTCTGTCTCTGTCACTCTTGCTCTCTCTTTGTCCCCCCCTCTCTCTCTCTCAGTCTCCCCCTCTCTCTTTCTCGGTCTCTCCCTCTCAGTCTCTCCCTCTCAGTCTCTCCCTCTCCCTCTGTCTCCCCCCCCTCTCTTTCTGTCTCCCCCTCTGTCTCTCTGTCTCTCTCTGTTCCCATATTGGATTCATTTCTCCAATGTTTGTTTGTTTCGCTCTTTTGACGCCATGTGTTGGTCTGTCGTTCACACCATGTTCAGTCTGTGTTTAGTGTTGAGCTTCATGTGTACAAATCTCATTTAAATGTTAATCTCTTAACACAGTATCGAGTTTAACTCGATGCTCGCCTGTCATCAACGTGATACACATTCAACACCGTAAAGTCAAACCATTCATGGTTCCAGTGAATCATCTCGCGTTTGGCATCGCAGCAATTCCACAGTACAAGGAATTTAAACATTGAAAATGAATTAGGGAACCACATGTTATGTGCTTAATATTGTTTTAGCCAAAGACTAATTATACAAATCACTTTGACTTCAAATAAATGTACAGGCCTCATGCTACAGTCAATAGATTAGAAGAACTACGCCCACCAAGAAAACTAAATTGAACCCCCCCCATCAATCACATTCATCAGCACATTAATGTTTCCTGCCCTGCTTCCTGGCATCGTGTCATTATGAGGTCATTACAAACCCTTTTAAGCAGCTGAGATGGCGGGCTGCTCTCCTCTGACGAAGATGCATCCACACGTGCCTCAGTTTGACGTGGACACAAGCCAGGTTTAATTTCCCCTTCATTTCAACCCCCACACATGACAGTACAACAGGCCAGACTGTCACCTCTTCCCCTCGCCCTCAGATCCACATACCCTGTCTCACGGATCAAACTACACCCATAGAGTAGGCTTGCGATGGGGAAGATGATGCCATAACTGGCCTCTTGGTGCTGCAGAGACACAAGGATGGAGATAATGGATACGACATGAATCATGCCAACAATTGAGAAAAGCTAGTTTCGAAATAGAATAGGGTTATGGTTATGCAATGCAAAGTATTCTCATGTTATGAGTGGGGCGGGGGAATCTAGGTTGTTCAGTACCGATCATTGAGAGCATTTGCTCTTGTTTCAGCTTCCTGCTTGCTCAATGTTGTCGTATTGAGCAATTCATTCAACACTAGCTTGTGTATTCAACGTACACAAGCTATTCCCGATGTTCTCCAGGCTTGGCTCTCCGCTCTACTCTGTTCAGGAGGTTGAGGTCTTGAGCAGGCTGTGTCGGAGGCCCTCTGCCTTCTTCGAGGAACTTTGTTTGAACCTTTGACGACCCATAATAAAGTCTGAGCTGATGGAGGGTCTCACTGTAGACCACCTCCACTCAGACGGCTAAACCCGGGACTGTGATGATCTCCGCCCCGGAGCGCATGCCTGTGTTTACAATTCCTTGGTTGCCGTGACGTCAGTCTGGCTCCCAGCGGGAAGTTCGGCCCGTCCGCACGTGATGCCCCTACTTGACATTCCTGCGCACTTGACCCCCGCTCGGGTGGAATTCCGTACAGCCTTTTGTTTCAGGAACGGCCCACTTGACTGCGGTCGTAACCTGCCGTCCGTCTCGCTGAATACGGTGTGTACGTGCACACTCCCGAGTTAACTTTCATTGACTCCATTTTATTGTGCGTACACCTCAAAAAGCGAAGCGATTATTCACACTTAAAACAGGCCGCCAATTCATTCGAAACCAAAGCCGAGATAACCACCAGTAAAAGTCTTTGTTCTGTGTGTCCCCTCGGTGACGGAGACGTTGTTCTGTGTGTCCCCTCGGTGACGGAGGCGTTGTTCTGTGTGTCCCTCTGTGACGGAGACGTTGTTCTGTGTGTCCCTCGGTGACGGAGGCGTTGTTCTGTGTGTCCCTCTGTGACGGAGGCGTTGTTCTGTGTGTCCCTCTGTGACGGAGGCGTTGTTCTGTGTGTCCCTCGGTGACGGAGGCGTTGTTCTGTGTGTCCCTCTGTGACGGAGGCGTTGTTCTGTGTGTCCCTAAGTGACGGAGGCCGGATTCGGAGCCGACATCGGGATGGAGAAGTTCTTCAGCATCAAGTGCCGCGCCTCGGGGCTGCGGCCCAGCGCGGTGGTCCTGGTCGCCACCGTCCGGGCCCTCAAGATGCACGGCGGGGGTCCCAACGTGAGTCCTGGGGGGGTCCCGGGTCAGGCGGGGGTCCTGGAGGCAACACGCAGCAGCACGGTGCTGGAACAGGAAGTAGAAGATTGAAGAACGACCTGGACATCGTTGTGACGCTGATCTCTTGTCTTTTTGTGTTCAGGTCTCTGCAGGGTCACCTCTTCCTAGAGAGTACATCGACGAGGTGAGACACACACACACACGCACACACACCCACACAGACCCTTATATCTTCTCTTATACAACAACCAACATAACAAAGTAATAAAGGGTCTAGTAATAAAGAGTAGTGTGAAAAATCCAACGTCCTGGCGACCAGGATATGGACTCGTTGTCCCCCGTCTTCAGTCCTTCTAGAGAGGAAAACCATCTGGATTTGTCGACCATCGATTACAGGCATCGGCTGCGTCTTGTCTTCCACACACAGGCGTACTCGGACACACACATCCCTGTGGTTAGCAGCAGTGACCTGATTAACGGAGCACATTGAAGCTGTGTGTGTGTGTGTGTGTGTGTGTGTGTGTGTGTGTGTGTGTGTGTGTGTGTGTGTGTGTGTGTGTGTGTGTGTGTGTGTGTGTGTGTGTGTGTGTGTGTGTGTGTGTGTGTGTGTGTGTGTGTCTGGGCTCGTGTCCATATCTGGCATGAATCAGTGGTTTCACAAGCAGGTTCAGCTGAGCAAATAACGAAGCGTGGAGAAGAACAACCACACACACACACACACACACACGTGCACACGTGCGTGCACTACGTTAGGTATAAGTTAATTGTGAGTGGTGTAACCAGAACCAGAAGGACCGAGAGAGAAGGGATCCGGGAAGCCCGTTTATTGGATCTGAACGGCCTGGTTGCTCTGGGCCTGTTGGCTGTGAGAGAGAGAGAGACAGACAGACAGACAGACAGACACACACACACACACAGACACACAGACACACACACACACACACACACACACACACACATAAAGACACACACACACATAAAGACATACACACACACACATAAAGAGACACACACACACACACACACACATAAAGACACACACACACACACACACACATAAAGACACACACACACAGAGACAGACACACACAGACCCACACACTGACGCATACAGAGAAAGAGGCGCGCACAGACACAAACACAGATATACACACACAGAGACAGAGGCACGCACACAGATATACGCAGAGACACACATTCTGACACACACACTTTCTGACACACACACAAACACACACACACAAAAACACACTGTCACACACACACGCACACACTCTGACACACACACGCGCACACACAATGACACACACACGCACACGCACGCGCAGACGCACACTATTGGATTACTGTGGTCAGCAGAAGACCAGCTGCTGGAGAGTGCCGTGTGATTCGCCCCTGGCCCCCCGCCAGGGAGCCCTGCTCAATATTACACGGACGGCAAAGTTATTGGAGAGCAACACGCTTTGCACATGGCGGTCTGTCCGAGCGCCAAGCCCTCTACACAAGCACCGCATCAGAGGAACACGCTCATAACACAGATGGATTAATCATCCGTCCGCAAGCTGCCGGACCCGCCCGTCTCCGCAGCCTTCGAGTAGGCACCGGGTCGTAGACCTTCTGACCAGAGCTCTCCTGCTTCCTATCCCTGGTTTCTCTTCCTGGTTGTTCTCTACCCTACATAGTGTGTACGCACGCATGCGCGCACGCATGCACACACACACACACACACACACACACACACACACACACACACACACACACACACACACACACACACACACACACACACACACACACACACACACACACACACACACACACACACACTTTGACACACTGACACACACAGACACTTTGACAAACACACACACACACTTTGACACACACCAACTTGCACACACTCTTAACTCTTTTTTTTTTTTTATGAGCACTGACATCCTGTTGTGACGGCTACAGGCCTGGGGCCCGCGGCCGATGGGACTCTGCTCAAACACCTTGTCCTGTTTCCGGCTCCTAATGTCTTTTTTTTACGTTCTCTCCTCCTCCTCCTCCTCCTCTCGCTGCAGAACCTGAGCCTGGTGACGGGCGGTTGCCATAGCAACCTGAGGAAGCAGATCGAGATAGCGCACCTGTTCGGTGTGCCTGTGGTGGTGGCGCTCAACGTCTTCAAGTAGGAACTCAAAGAGCCCCCCCGCCAAGACCGACACACAAACACACACCTGGCAGCCAACACCCTTCTGTTGACACCATTGATAAAAAAAAGATAATAATAATTACAGTGGGTCGGGGTCCTACCTCACCTTTGACCTTACCTTGTTTCCTCTCATCGCCTAAAGAATAAATCCATACTCAAACATACACGGCGTTACTCTGGGACGGCTTGGGTCATCTGGGAACCGGAAGGTTGCTAGTTCGATTCCCCCCGGCTCCTCCTAGCTGAGCGTCGGGGTTGTCCCTGAGCAAGACGCCTCAGCCTAACTGCTCCCGGCGATCGGGCTGTCGCCTTGCATGAGCTGACGCCGCTGTCGGTTTGTGAACGGCTGAATGTGAGGCGATGCTATCACAGCGCCTCGAGCGGCCACCGGTTAGAAAAGCGCCGAGTGAATGCATTCACGAGCGTCCTCCCCTGACGTCCGTTCGCAGGACGGACACGGCGGCGGAGATCGCGCTGGTGTGCCGGCTGGCCCTGGAGTGCGGGGCGAGGGCGGCCGTCCCCTGCCACCACTGGGCCCTGGGGGGCCGCGGCTCGGTGGAGCTGGCCCGCGCCGTCAAGGAGGCCAGCGCCGCGCCAAGCCACTTCCAGTTCCTGTACGAAACCGAGGTTGGTGTCTTTATGTGTGTGTGTCTTTATGTGTGTGTGTGTGTGTGTGTGTGTGTGTGTGAATAACCTCTACATGCTTTGACCCTCCCCTTTGCTAAATTGATGATTAAATTTAGCAAACACATTTGTTTTTGACTGCCTTCTCATTCCTAACCATGAGCAAACGACTTCTAATCACCACGTGTGCAGTAGAGTGATTCCATCTACAGGGACGTGGATATTAACGGCATCATAAGGTTGTGAAGCATGACCTAGTGGACGGATGAATTGATGGTCTGGTCAATAAAGTCATACATTTCTAACCCTGGACATGCTCTCATGTAATCCCTGATTACCTATTTACCTAAGCAGTTGTTTTCAATGTAAAAGAAAGTACACTAAGCTATCGAGACTCTAAATCCCCGAAGGCTGGACATCTATCTCTCTATGGAGAGGTCAAGGTGTTCCCGTATTCCATTCACCTTCATTCAATCAACGGATGCTTTGAGTGCCTTTTTATGTACCGCGTTCAGCCGCCATAAGCAGAAGGCATCTTAAAGGCTTTCCTTAAGCGTCTTAAGCGTTCAGACCTGATGCCTTTCCACCGAACACTCCAGACGCCCCTAGGTGCACTCTTCTGACTCTTCCACGCAGCGCACTTAAAGGCTGTTTACCATCGCCTAGTTCCCCTCGGGTTTAGTTTAACGGCAGAGGAACCACAGGCAGCCAAGGTCAACCTCCCCCAGATGAACCAGCGCCCCTGATGGGCGTCCGAGCTGGGGAGGGCGTCTCCTCCTCTTAAACTTGGTCCGGGTCTCCTAACTGCCACTCATTAACTCGCCCCCCCCCCCTCGCCCCTGTGACATCGAGAGCCACTTTTTTACCGCTGCTTCATGGAACGAAAGGATGCATTTTACGCGTTCTTAACCTCAGGATGTGTGGCTCACGGCCTGATGAGATCGTATCAAGGACACGGGTCTGTGGTAGGGGACGGCATGTGTTAACGTGACCTTGTTACCTCGCTGATTATTTAACAGTAAATCTTTGACGGAGTAGTTACAGAAACGCGCGTTGCGTGTGTGCGTGTGTGTGTGTGTGCGTGTGTGTGTGTGTGTTTGTGTGTATACAAACACTCTTTTTTTTAACACAATTGAATCGGTTTACAGTGTGTGTGGCGAAGCTTGTTTCGTTAGTTAGCTCCGGCTAACGCGGGCCGCCACGCCGTGACGGCACAACGTTCTCCCAGCGTCCCACCGGCCGCCCCTGGACTGAGAGTCTTGTCTCGGAGGCTCCGGTGAAACGCGTTGACATGGAGGGGGGGGGGGAGTGTCGAGGGGGGGAGGCTTGACGCGGCCCCCTCTGGTCAGGCGCCCCGGCCCCCTAACGTGTTTAAAGTAATGGCGCCGGCCTGATGACATTAGCATTAGGGGGAGGAAGTGGCGGCGGGCGGTTAGCTGCGCTAAGGGGGTTAAGGAGGGGAACTTCAGGCCGCTAATCGAGTTGGGCGGTCTCGGGCTTCGGAGCAGGAGAGACTGCCGTTGAGATGGGTGTCTCTGTGCTGGCTCACGTATTCAGATTCTGGGTTGGATAGTAATAAATAATGAACATTATTTATTACTATTTTATTGAACGATTACACAAGAGTAAAATTCTTAGGCTTGGATGCTCAACAGTCACATAGCAGCAACCATACAAGATAAAGTAAATAAAGATAAGTAATAATACAATTAAGTTAAATGAATGTTATTTTTACCTTTTTCCTACTTTTGTATGAGGAGAGGATCAGGCTCGTCTTCGGCAGAGCAGTTGTGTCTTCCTGGGTCACTTGTTTCCGTTTGTGTTTTTCTGAGAACCTTTACTTCACTACTTGTAGTTTCGATCCCCAGTTCCTCAAAGCTGAGTGTCGATGTGTCCCTGAGCAAGACCCTTAACCCTAACTGCTCCTGACGAGCTGGCTGTCGCCTTGCGTGGTCGACTCTGCCGTCGGTGGGTCAATGTGTGTGTCAACCGATGTAAGTCGCTTTGGATAAAAGCGTCTGCTAAATGCCCTAATTGTAATTGTAATTGTAGGATGCATGTTATTCCTATTTGCATGACCAGGAGGAGTTAGTGCAGGTGTTAAGGAATACACGAGATAAACCCCACTTTCTTTGGACCACTGCCACTGTTGTTCTGAGCGGCGGCAGCTCAGGAGGTAGAGCGGGTTGACGTGTAACCGGAAGGTTGCTAGTTTGATCCCCGGCTCCTCTTTGCAGTGTCAAAGGGTGTCCCTGAGCAAGACCCCTAATGCTGAATGTGTGTATGAATGGTTGTAAGTCGCTTTGGATAAAAGCGTCTGGCAAACGCCCCTAAATGTAGATGTACGGTTTTGTTGCTATAGTCAACGTTGCCATTGTCCATCGCGTTGTAGTCCAAGCCTAGGATGGAGGATCACAGACGGGTGTGCTCTGCGCCGTAGCGTCTGAACGTCCGTCTGAGGCTGACCTGTCTCCCTGTCTCCCTGTCCCCCGCCCCAGATGCCCATCGTGGAGAAGATCCGGACCATCGCCCAGAAGGTGTACGGCGCCGACGACATCGCCCTGTCCCCGCAGGCGGAGGCCGAGATCCAGACCTACGAGCAGCAGGTGAGGTCGCGACCCCCCCCCCCCCCCCCGCGCCAAACTGACCGACTCTCTGAGGAGTCCCACGGACCATCTGTCTGACGCTGGGGGGGGGCGGAGGGGAGTCAATGGGTTTGACTCCCAGCACAATGGTCCAAGAGGCCTTAACCCTACCTGCTCTTAAAGATTTAAAGGATAAAAGCATTTATGCATTTATTTACGTGTGTGTGTGTGTGTGTGTGTGTGTGTGTGTGTGTGTGTGTGTGTGTGTGTGTGTGTGTGTGTGTGTGTGTGTGTGTGTGTGTGTGTGTGTGTGTGTGTGTGTGTGTGTGTGTGTGTGTGTTAGCCTATGTTTTTGCGTGTGTGTGTGTGTGAGTCTGTCTTTCTGTGTGCGTGTCTGTCTGTCTTTCTGTGTCTGTCTGTGTGTGTGTGTCTGTCTTTCTGTGTGTGTGTGTGTGTGTCTGTCTTTCTGTGTGTGTGTGTGTGTGTGTCTGTCTTTCTGTGTGTGTGTGTGTCTGTCTGTCTTTCTGTGTGCGTGTGTGTCTTTCTGTGTGTGTGTGTGTGTGTGTGTCTGTCTTTCTGTGTGTGTCTATCTTTCTGTGTGTCTGTCTTTCTGTGTTTGTGTGTGTCTGTCTTTCTGTGTGTGTGTGTCTGTCAGATTTTCTGTGTGCGTGTGTGTCTTTCTGTGTGTGTGTGTGTGTGTGTGTGTGTGTGTGTGTGTGTGTGTGTGCCTGTCTTTCTGTGTGTGTCTATCTTTCTGTGTGTGTGTGTGTGTGTGTGTGTGTGTGTGTGTGTGTGTGTGTGTCCCTGTCATTGACCTGTGACCTGCTCTCCTCCACACAGGGCTATCGCTCGCTCCCCATCTGCATGGCCAAGACCCACCTGTCCCTGTCCCACATGCCCGACAAGAAGGGCGCGCCGACAGGCTTCACCCTGCCCATCAGGACCGTCCGGGCCAGCATCGGGGCGGGCTTCATCTACCCGCTCGTGGGCACGGTGGGTCCGCTGGACGGGGGCGGAATCAGAGCCGCAGCCCCAGAGACGCGTCCTCGTCGTGTTTCGGGGGTGTTTTGCCGTAACCGCTGCGTGAGACGCACACTGCGTCGTTTGTTTGAGGTCGTCCGCTGTTCGCCGCGTTGTGTTTGAGACTCCACAGAGAGACCGCACACGGCGAGCCTCCCTCTGTTGCTCCTGGGCCCCCGGCCGTCCATTCCACAACACACACGGGGCTCCTGGAGAACGAGATCAGGGGCGCACCGGAGCCGGAGACACTCTGGAGTTATAGTCTTGTGTTTAAACCCCACTATTCATGCGGTTTCTTCTGCGTGTTAGACAATGAATACAGAGACACTTGAAGGAGCAGGTAGGGGTTTTGACACTGAATGCAGCGACAGTTTATTAATGAGCAATTAGTTAGACAGTAAATGCAGGGACAGTTTGTTGAGGATCAGGGAGGGGTTACACAGTGAGCGGACAGAGGCTTTATTAGCACAAGCAGCTTTATTAAGGCAAGGCAACTTTATTTATATAGCACTTTCCATACACAAGGCAGACTCAAAGTGCTTCACATATAAACATTGTCATACAATAAAATAATAGATAAGTAGAAGAAAAACATCTGCAAAGAAATGGGTAAAATAGAAAGTTAAAAAGGCATTTTAGTATTAAAATAGAAAATAAAGGCAAAGTTAAAAAAGCTTTTTAGAAAGTGCAATGTATTTAAGATTTAGCAGAAAGCTATAGCAAACATAAAAGTCTTCAGTCTTGTTTTAAAGGTGCTCAGAGTTGGGGCAAGTCTTAAATCCTCTGGGAGTTTATTCCAGCTATTTGTTGCATAGTAACTAAATCCTGCTTTCCCATGTTTTGTGTTTAAGTAATAAGTGCAGTAATAAGTGCAGTAATCAATGCTAATCAATGATCTTAATGAATGTAGTATCTTGGTCGTATGAAAAACCCCCTTCATGATGTAGGTATTTATTGGCAAAGTCGCAAAGTTTATACGTGTTAATAAGTTGCACCAATCAGGCGCTTGCGTAACACAACCTTTCCTCGGGGTCCACGCGTGGCCCCTCTCTCGGGCCCCAGCTCCGTGCACACGGGCCTGGCTCTGGCCCAGCCTGAGTCGGGGGTCCCGGGGCCCTGGAAGACGCCCAGAGTCCTGCCTGCAGCGGGGCGGGGGGGGCGACCCAGAACCAGATGCAGGCATGTGGGCCCGCTGGCAGGAAGTGGCTGACTTCCTGCCAACCGCCGGCCCCCTGCTGTTTCACCAGCAGCGCCCCCCCCCCCCCCCCCCCGGGCCCGGGTTTTGAGGGGCGGAGGTGTGGGGCACGGGCCTGCTGGGCCCGGGGGCTGGTGGGGGTGGTGGTGGGGGTGGTGGTGGGGGTGGTGGTGGGGGTGGTGTCTCACTGCCGCCACAGCCCTGCCTTTGATCTGCCGAGGAACCGTGGAGCCACCAGCACGTTCACGACCCCTGAACCCCCCCCCCCTCCCTGCTACCAACCCCCCGACTCTTGACCCAAGGGGACTTCCAACCCCCCCCCACCCCCCCCCCCCCCCTGATGTGTCTCTGAACTCTGGGGCAGGAGGCGTGGTTCGGCACCTGCCCCTGATCCCCAACACTTAACAAAGCTTTTTTCTACTTTGTTAAGAGTTCCATTTTTACTTTCCCGGACACAGCCTGACCATTGTGATGTGTAAACGTGTTTACAATCCGTCACTGGACCGCCTCGCGACCCACGGGTCAACCTGACCTCGCTTTGGGGGGGGGGGGGGGGGGGGATGCTACCGTCCTGCCCTGTGGGGGGGGGGTCTGTGCGGCCCTACCGAGGAACCAGGAAGGGCCTGATGTCATCGGGCAGATATGCGACGGCGGGGAAGGGGTTAGGGGCGGAACAATAGCTCTCTGTGGGAGGCAGGGCCAGCCACACCCCAGGACAGACGGGTCTCGGTTGAACCGCTGCGGTTTCGATTGAAACGCCACGCACACTGACACATGTGGTCGACGGCGGATGTCATGCAACGGTTGATGGCGAGGGAGAGGGGGAGAGAAAGGCAGGCTCTATAGCAAGTTACCGCCTGATGTCATGCATCGGTTGATGGCTTCAATGTCAGAGGGAGAGAGGGGGGGAGGGAGGGAGATAGGGAGGGAGAGGCTCTGCAACAAGACTTCTTATAAAGACCAACATGTTCTCTTTAAGGGAACATCATAATTTGAGAGAGGGAGGGAGGGAGGGAGAGAGGGAGGGAGAGAGAGAGAGAGGGAGAGAGATGTTTTTCTGCATTCTTTTTAATGGGCTAGACCGACGACAACGATGCCAACAATGTCTCTCGACATGCAACGTGACGTGACGTGTATGTATGTGTGTGTTTGTTATATTGCCAAATCAGTCTCGTGTCTCGTCCCTAGATCACGGAAATAGACGAGATCTCGTGATTGAGTTTCGTTGCATAAAATATTGACGACAGCAGAAATCCTATTTATAAAGCTTTTAGTCCATTCCAGTCTATTTTGGTAATAAATTAAGCTCCGTTGACGAAGACTCGTCCTCTCCTTCAGCCTTGAGGAAGGCCAGGACTCCCAGAAGGCCTTCCACAGTTTTTTGGGTTTTGTCCATGTGACAAAGCAACGTTGTGTTTTGGGGTTGGAGGGGGGGGGGGGGGGGGGGGGGGGGGGTACGGAATTTGTGGGCAGAGCGTGGTCCCGTCCTCAGCCGTGGAACGTGAAGTGGTCTGCGGGTTTTCACACGTTCTCCGGGAATGGGGGGGGGGGGGGGGGGGGGAGGGGGGGGGGGGAGGAGAGAAGGGGGACCACAGACGCCGCAAACAGCGCGTCTATTGTAGCGTGTCTCAACCTCCACCACAACCCCCCTCCCTCCTCCTCAAAGTCCTCCGCTGGTATGCTCGGAACAGAAGAGGCGCAACTTGTGTGTCGGCCGTTGACCCGGTGCTGCAGGAGGTCTCAGCCCAGAGTGGTTCAACACGACGGCGGAGCAGCTGAGGCTCTGGAGCCGCTGGGCTGACGAGGGAAGAGAGGTTCTCAGAGGCCTCTCGTTCATCAGTGACGTAGGAACTGCTGTTAAACGACCGCTCTTCTGACCCGAAACAGTTGATGTCCCTTGATGTGCTATGGCCTGCGATTGGTTATCGGTGTCTTCGTAAAGTAAATGACTTTTACGAAGAATCTGCGCGTCGCCATCTGGCTTGGAGTGTCATTGGGCAAATGGACGGCAAGTGTATTATAGAATGGCAAATTGATAGTCTTCTTTGATGAGGAACGTGGGCAGCATTTGACAAGGATGATGATCCATCCATATAAAAAAGAGATAGTGTTAAACTAAACATACGTGCTATTTTAAGTGCATCTTTGAGTCCTCATTACTGTAAAGACGTATGGCTGTTCTCCAGATCCTCTGGTAGGGACGCTATCACTGTTTATTCCCCCAGTACAACAGTGGAACCTTTACCAGTTACATCACTGGATCCAGTTTCCCCATTAGAACAGTGGAACCTTTACCAGTTACATCACTGGTCCATCCTGAATGCTTTATGATAAACACTTTCTCTTGAGTGCTTTCATTCCTTAATGAAGTCGGACCGTGAGTTCATGAGATGATGTCATTGACGCGTTTTTATTTCCGGTACGTTTCATGATGTCATTGCTCTGCCTTAAACACAATATGCGGGATGTGTGACAACCTCCATGAGCTGGCCGCAAGGACAAACCCCGCAGAGCGGGACAATTCAAATATATGCAATGCACTCGGGTAGAGTGCATTCCAAAAAAGCTAACGCTAACACTAGCATTAGTGTTAGCATTACCTTTAGCCTTGGCGTTAGCATAGAGTTAGCATAATTGCTAATGCTAATGCTTGGTCCATATCCTCGTGGGAGTGAGCCAAGTGAACCACAGGAGGAGTCGTCAGGTCCGGAATACATTCCTCGTACAGGCCTCTTCCCCTTAGCCATTCCTCTCTTCTTCTAGTCTTCTTCTTTTAATGACCGAACCGCCTCCTCAGACAGGAAATTGGCCGGTCACTACCTGCCTCCTGCACAAGCCTCCCCACTGATGGGCCTGTAAAACTACCCCTAGATAGGGAGAGGGTGGTGGTGGGGAGAGCCATGGAGGGACTGGTCCATGTTGGGCTCAGAAATGTGCCTCTAACCAACTGTTTATCATGTCTGTGTCGCTGTATTATTTTGTTTTTATTTGCGATTAGTTTTGACCCGATATTGTACGAATAAATCAAGACGACTGCGGTTCTTTTGGCCGCATCGTGAATGAGGGGCAGTTAAATAACAATTAATCCAATTCAACGCACAAACGTCGACATGCACGTAGATCAAGGTAAGAAAATGGCTGCTGAGAGAGAGAGAGAGAGAGAGAGAGAGAGAGAGAAAGGGATAGAGAGAGAGTAAACAGGGTTACACAGTCAACACGTTGATTGTTTGCGTGAGTCTCTGTTCACATGCTCCGCTGTGTCCTCCCCAAACGTAATTACAGGAGAACTGAGAGAAGTCAGTTGACTTGTGTTTGCCTGTCGCTTATCAACGGGCAGTCACATGTTTTCGCCCGCACTCCTTGAGTCCTTTGTGCGTCTGAACGTCGTCTTTAGCGGTGCCGTCGGAGGTAACGGCAGTGTTCAACCTCCCAGCGAAGCTCAGAGCCAACACGTAATCGATGGGTGCTCCTTAAACACTCTTTCCAACTCGAGTCGACTCCGTTCATGTCTGCTCATGACCTCAGCGCCGTTTCCGTCGCTGTCGCTCAAACATGTGTTCAAAACATAATGACGGGCTCTTCCCCTGCTGCGTGTTGTTTCTACCCTGTCCATCGCAGAGTCTCTGTTGTGTCCGTGTGCGAGCGGAGGAGAACAGAGGTGCCATTGATCTGCGGGGCCGGTGAACCCACCGCTTAAAGTGGAGGTTGTCAACACGTGGATCATTAGTCCTACCGCGGCGACTGTTTTAGCCACTCAAAGGATGACTCAAGATGATAATCCTTCTGTACGCAGAGGAGGGGGGGGGGGGGGGGGGGTCGTGTTCGCTGTAACTTAGCCCGGTTTGATACCGCGGCGTCGCGGGGGATTCGGTTTCATAAGCGGCCTTGCGCTGCTCTCGGCAGCTGTGTTGTGGTCTGAGCCGTAAGGAGATCTTTTCGCTGATTGTCCGGATTAGAAATTCTACCTTGTTATTTGCCTCTGTGTTCTGGTGCGTCTCTCTGTGCTACTGAACGTGTCCTGCGACGGGGACGGGGGGGGGGGGGGGTTGAGGTAGAAGGTGTTTAAACACCTGTCGGCGGTGCTGTGTTTCTCTGTGACACCAAAGCCCCTCCTGGCTCTGTTCGTGATGAGGGGAAGCATGCACCAGTACAAATACAAACTTTAGCACGCGAGTGTTGCCCTCTCTCGCAATCCCCATCACGTTGCTCTCCTATAAAACCCATATTCACCGGCGTCGCCACCACTCCCCCAAAAAGGCCCATCCCGTAACCTCATGAAATATTAAGAGACGTGACGGTGGGTCGGCGTGGCAACAGGAACCGCAACGTTCCACTCTACACTCTCGAGTCCCCAGGCTGAAGTGAACGCTGGATACTTTCTCTTTCTTTCGCCACCGTTCTCCTCACACGACCCCCACGGTGAACGTCGACGTGCTCACCATGTCAAGGGGCCGGGCTCATCCAGCCGATACCCTCATCTGCATACAGAATGCTGCGGCAGGCGATTATGCTGCAGCAGCGTTTTAATCTGCGTATTAACATAGCGGGTAAGCCCCGGTCAGTCAAGGAATCTATGGATTGCTGCGTGTCCGATATGTGCAGACGTCAGCCTTTACCTCAAATGTAAGGCATGTATTAATCACTGCTTTATGGAGGCTGTGAGCGTTTTTTTGTCCCTTGACCCCCTTTGGGTTGCACCCCTGTATCCCGCAGAGCAGCCACAACCCCCGCGTCTCTCCTCTTAGATGAGCAGCATCGCTGTACCATGCACAAGTCAGCCCTGACTCACCCGCCTCTCGTCTCCCTCCTCTCTCTTGTCTTTCTTGTCTTTCTCTCCTCTCCTCGCTCTTGTCTCTCTCTTCTCTCCTCTCCTCTCCTCTCCTCTCTCTTGTCTTTCTTGTCTTTCTCTCCTCTCCTCGCTCTTGTCTCTCTCTTCGCTCCTCTCCTCTCTCTTGTCTCTCTCCTCTTCTCTCCTCTTTTGTCTCTCTTCTCTCCCCTACTCTCATCTCCTCTCTCTTGCCTCTCTCCCCCCTCCCCTCTCTCTCTCCCCCCTCAGATGAGCACCATGCCCTGCACACCGACCATAACTTGTCTCACCCCCTCTCTCCCCCCTCCCCTCTCTCTCTCCCCCCTCAGATGAGCACCATGCCGGGCCTGCCCACCCGACCTTGCTTCTACGACATCGACCTTGACCCTGTCACAGAGGAGATCACCGGGCTGTTCTGAGCACGCTCAGACCAGAGGTAATCAGAGAGACAGGTGCGGGGTAGGGCCCGGGGGAGACTGGTGGGGGCGGGGCCCGGGAGTTGTCGTGGGGGTGGGGCCCCAGAGAGACAGGTGGGGGAGGGGCCCCCAACGGAGACAGGCTGTAACTTGTGTGTTCTGGGATCTGTGGATCTTCTCCGCTACATTGGATACTGTTGTTATTTCAATTATTATGGTCCTTCTTTTTGTCTTACATCGGATGTTAATGTTTTTATTAAAATAACTGGAGTTCTGCTTTTGATTATACATTAGTTATTAATATGCGTACATTAGTGTTTTTATTTAGAAAGTCGATACAACTCCTAACTCATACGCCCTCCCTCAGGTCGACAGTATCGTTGTCAGGATCCACAGCCTGAAAGGACAATCAGCCATTATTATGAACCATCGTCTCCTTCAGGGAAGCCTTCTTCTATCAGCGTTACATCAAGTGTTGGTTATCTCCGCACTGCTGTGTGTATGTGTGTGTGTTTGTAATATGCCAAAGTGGGGACCAATGTTCAGGTGGTTTTACCTACCAGCTGTTGAACTCTGTCCAGAGAGAGTTGTTTCGTTTACTTTGTCAAACCATTAAGAATTTAAGCTTAAATGTGTCAAATGTTCTGACTTGAGAGTGAAACCTTTTATATAATCAGTCTTCTATTATTTCTACCAAAAGAAAGCTTGGTGCTTACGTTACACTTAGTAGTGTTAGTATTTATTCACGTGGACCAAATTGCTTTTTTTACGCACAAACGTTGGTGTAGCCTTTTTACCTATCTGACCTATGAGCTGGGCCTCAGCCAACCGTCAACACTAAAGCCAGGGTTGGTACTTGCATTCCCTGCCGCAGCTTAACACGGTACGGCCGAAAATGCATTCAAAGGAAACGCGTCCTCACTGCGGTTGAGGCTGTGAGTCAAAACACCCGCGTCTCAACTACCTTCCCAAAGATACTGAAACAAGTTCTCGTCTGGGGCTGCTGTGCTCCAGCGAAGTTTAAAAACTGTTTTGTTTTTTTGTTCCGTTAAGATGGAAACCTTTTTGTGGACGTTTCCTTTCTGAATAAACATTTCTGTTGTACTCCGACACTGCGGCTGTCTCCTGGTCTTGTTTTCACACCCAGCAGGTGAGGACGGAGAGAGCCCATCTGTTGTTTGGACACATGCGCTCTCCTTCCTGTTGTCTCCGCGCTCGCAGACGGAATAACACTAAACATCGCTCGCTCTGTGGGGAGGAGAGCCACTCATCCCGCTCAGAGCAGCCCACGGGTCAACCGCTCCATATTGATATGAAGATAAACAATATATATATATTTATATATTTTATATACGGGGAATGGTTTTACCTCGCGATTGTAAGTGCTTGGCACTTGGTTCTATGAACATCCTTACTGTACCGACGGCAATATATTGTAGCTTCTCTTCCGACAAATACTTATTAGTCGCTTTTGATAAAAGCGTCTCACAAAGGCTCCTAATGTAAACGTAAATATATAAAAATACCTTCTACTGTACATTATGATGCAACGACTAAATTAGACACCTTAGAAGCGTCAGACCCGACTGTACCTGTCCATTCGGTCGGCATCTGTCATTATGGGATGTTGTGGTTGCGTACATGGAGCCTGCCTACATGTGTGCACATGTGTTCCTGTCATGGCTGACATTCCGGGCCTGGCAGGTGTGTTATTCCCTCTCGGCGGGGGGGGTCCTGCTTTAGCTACAGTAAGCCGGACCCCCCTGTCCCAGCTGTGGGGGCGAACAAACCCAGACAGCAGGCTGTCACTTAATACGTGTGTGTGTGTGTGTGTGTGTGTGTGTGTGTGTGTGTGTGTGTGTGTGTGTGTGTGTGTGTGTGTGTGTGTGTGTGTGTGTGTGTGTGTGTGTGTGTGTGTGTGTGTGTGTGTGAGGGAGATAGTCCTGGTGGGTGTGGGTGTGTTGTTGCTATGCACCACTGTGGAGAAGTTCCTAATCAGGTAAAGTACTAAGACTTTAAACCCAGCTTCCATTCTCCATTCTGGTCCGTTCCTTAAGCATTTAATTCCAGCACCAAGCGGAGGCCAACTTTTACCCAAAACCACAACAATTACCTTTTTTTGTATATATATATATTTATATTTATAAAAAAAAATTATCAATTTTTATTTTACCTCAACATAGATATTATGGTATATTCATGACAAATAAAATAATGGATCCGTAAAAAAAAAACTCTTTGTTTTGTGAGTTGCAGTGACAAGGGTGAAAGGTCTTAGAGTCCCAAAAAACAACAACATTTCTTTCAATCACTGTCTTCTGGGGACAACCGTGGAAGATTCCACTGCCCTTGTCCAAATGGTTACATACTCTCAGAAACGCGTGCGGAACCTATTGGTCAAGCTGTGATAGTAACAGCTCGCTGGATTCAACATATTCGACAAGTCTCCTAGAGACCTGGTTGTGGTCCCAGGGCTCATAAGTCCAGCCTGGCTTGGCCCACCCAGACCTGCTCGAGACCGGGCCTCACGAAGCTCCTCTAAAACCCAGCCTAGTCCAACGGGACCTGGCCAAACTACATCCTGGCCTCAAGGACCAGCCATCGGCTAAAACAACCAGACAGCTCATCGGACGAGTGCCCTTCATCGATTGGTCAGAGTCAGCGTCTCCCTTTCATAAGTGTGAGCCAAACCAAAGGGGGAAGATGGACGATTGTTTTTGTGCGAGCAAATCAGCGTATTCATGTCTGCATGCTTGTGTGTGCACGTGCAGCGTGTGCAAGGTCCATAGGGTAATTAAGTTTGCCTGAATGCGTGCGTTGTGTACTAAATGGCTGCCCAGCCTGGATTGGATTGGTTTAGGACCGATATATATACGGTCAAGTTTTCCCCTTTGATGAATCTCTCGCCCCCACTCTCCACCTCCCCCTGTATCTCTCACTATCTCCCCCGTTAATCTGTCTCTCCCCCCTTCATCTCTCTCTCCTCCCCCCTTCACCTCTGTCTCTCTCCTCCCACCTTCATCTCTTTGTCTCTCCCTCTTTCTGTCTCCTTCCTTCATCTCTCTCTGTCTCTCTCTCTCCCCCCCCCCCCCCCCCCCCCCCCCCCCGCCAACTCTTCACCTCTCATATCTTCCTCTCTGATGACATCACCAGCCGTAAGTCGGCCCATATAGCTGAGGTCATTCTCTCTCTAACACACACACACACACGGAGGTCCATGTTGGCTGATGTTATTTCCAAATGGAAGTGGTTCTATGGATTTCTCGGTCCATGCCGTTTTATTTTAGGGCGTATGATGTCATTTTAAGGGGTGCTGGAGAATACAGTCCAGAAAGCAGTTTTTATTGGTATTCTCCGGGCTGGGGAGGTGATGGAAGCCTTTATTATTATCATGTCCCCTACTTGAGGAGCGTCCAGACTATGAACATCCTAAACCTACTGGGACCAGTGTTACTGTAGTGTAGGGACGTCCCCTTACATATACAGAGAGAGGTGTGTGTGTGTGTGTGTGTGTGTGCGTGTGTGTGCATGCGCGTGTGTGTGCGCGTGCGAGAGAGAGAGAGAGATGAATGAGGGTCAGAGAGACCGATAGAGAGAGAGAGAGAGGAAGGGAGAGAGTAATAAAATATAATAATAAAAGTAAAAGAAAGTACCTCATATTCCAGATAGGAATTCAAGGTTGGGGTTAGTTTGACTGTGATTGCAGGCCACCAGTCACAGCCCAGTCCATCCTCCCCCACCAGGGAAAAGACCAAATGAAGAGATGTTCTTCATAAACAGACCTGCTACTCTCCTGTTGATGCCAAACTACCCAGTTCCCATGTCCACATATTTGTTATGCTATTTCTTCTATATCTGTCCTGTGTGGTACTGGTTGGGGGTGTGAGTGTGGAGGAGGGGGGGGGCGGTGTAGACCTGACCTTGAGGCAGACAGTTTGCAGCTCTGTCATTTGTGCGTTTCGGAAATTCCACACAAAACGCTGCACAGATAAACCTGTAATCATCATCATCGCCAACAGTGGGTACATACGGCCTCTCGGATTCAGACTGAACCTGGTGACAAGATCCACATACAGCTGGAATGGGTCGATAAACTAGACAGACAGACAGACAGACAGACAGACAGACAGACAGACAGACAGACAGACAGACAGACACCGAAAGACCCAGATATAGTTGGATAGAAATAGATAGAGATATCGATACAGAGATAGATAGGTGGAGAGATAGAAAGACATAGATCGATGGATGGATAGATACAGAGATAGATACAGAGATAGATAGGTGGAGAGATAGAAAGACATAGATCGATGGATGGATAGATAAATGGATAGGACTTGTGATCAATAAAAGCCTGGGTTCTTAGATTGAGACACAATGGGTTTACTTTGTTATGCTTTAACTATACCTGAAACTGAAAAGCTGTCGTTGTTTTATGACTAGCCAATCGTCTTTTAATGGACAATTTGTTTACACACACATGCACACACACAGACACACACCGTGCCCCCCTCTCCACCGTGTGGGTAGGTACGCAGGCTGTGTCTGCTCTCCTCTCCTGATGAAAGGCGCGTCCTCCCGGTGCATGTGAGGGCGGGGGGGGGGGGGGGGGGGGTCCTAAAAGAGTTCCACCACCAGCCCCCGCAGTCCCAGCATCACTTCTCCACAGCCACAGCCTAACCTGGAGCTGCTTTGCGGATATCCCCTCTATACCCACGAGAGAGAGAACATATTATAAAGAATATCTGATTCACTCGAAATACACATTTTCATTCGAATATTTTATCGCGGGCTTTCAGACGTGAAGGATCCACGCACCACGAGAGCAGAGTGACGCTGTCATCATGGGAGCTGGGAGCTCATCGTTGCAGCGGGACGGGGCGGAACCGGAGGAGGACGCCTCCAGCTTGCAGAAGAGCAGCACGGAGCCCGACGCCATGCAAGAGGAGAGCAGCATCTTCGACGCCACCAAGGTAGGACTTTTCCCCCTACTCGCATGTCACTCGCTCGCTCGTTCATTGACCAGTACAGGCTGTCGGATCTCTACCCCCCCCCCCGCCGGGCATGGAGCCAGGTGGTCTGGTGTGGCGCAGTTTGGGATGAGATCAACTTTGCCTTGTTCCCTCTTTGATCTCCATCCTCACACCCATCTTCTTCGTTTCACTTTATGTGTGCTGCGCATCGGTTATTCTGACGCCAGTGCAGCACATCGTCACGGACCACTTTTTAAGGCGTGATGCTTTTTTGCTGAGTAATCCGAAGTCTGCAGTGGAGAACCTATTTTGAGCCTCTCCACAGAGACCCGCAGTCATTAAAGTCTAGCGCACGACCCGGGGCAGGTGGGGCCGGTTAACAGCTGCTCTTAGATCAGTACACAAATCCGTCAGCAGCGAGATCACCTTGGTTCTGGTTCTTGGACAGCTTCAGCATCCCAACGTCTGACTATGTTTTCTTCACAACAGAAAGGGGGCTGTTGTTGTGGTTGTTGTTGTAGTTTTGTTAAATAATAAATGGATGCACTTCAAGCCTGATCAATACCTCAGGATGCTGATGACGTGTAGGAGGTCAAATCGTCCCGTTGTTTATCTTCGCACCCTAAAACCTAACGCGGCCCGTGGCTCTCCCGTTGTGATCCGGAGTTGCGTCTCTGGTGTGTCTCGCTGATTGGCCCGATCCAGAGATGAAATGGAGGTAGGCTCGGTGTCATTAACAGGGTTATAAAAAATGAACAGCCTCCTCAGCGCTCTGCCTGCCGTATTGATTATGGATCGGTAGCACCTCTGAACGTGTGAATGAAGATGTGGCGACGCCT
Organism: Gadus morhua; assembly: GCF_902167405.1. Lineage (NCBI taxonomy): Eukaryota > Metazoa > Chordata > Actinopteri > Gadiformes > Gadidae > Gadus > Gadus morhua. Next base: position 3,771,525 of record NC_044068.1, read on the forward strand.
CTGTAATCACTATGTTCCATGATGGCACCTGCTCCCCTCACAGCCCCCTCCCCCCACCCAACCCATCGAGGGTATTGACCTGTTCTATAGATGGAAGGTCACTGGGTCGGCCATTGTGTGTCCTTCTCCCCTCCAGCAGGTTAAGGGACAGAAAGGTCAAAGGTTAATTACGAGATGGTGGGGGAGGATACTCAATACTACATAAGAACAGGGATCTGGTCTTCATCTAGTGGCTCTCTACTGGTTTTGGTTGTGTACCAGACCTGGGTTATCGCGTGTATGGGGCTGTTGTAGCTGGGTCTCTCTCGCTCTCGCTCTCGCTCTCGCTCTCGCTCTCGCTCTCTCTCGCTCTCTCTCGCTCTCTCGACTTTTTTTTTCAAGACAATTTCACGTTGGAATGTGAGATGAGGAAAAAGTGTGTCTTAAGGGTTAGGGTTAACTTGTCCTTCCATGACGAGGGGGTTTATTATGTGTTGTGATTCACTAAAACTAACAAATTGATTGATTCTAACAAAAAGGACAAAGGGTGTGTGCGTGCGTGTGTGTGTGTGTGTGTTTGTGTGTATGGCTGGTCTGTGTCCAAATCCTTGAGAAGATGTTTCACCTTGTAGCACCTTTGTTTCTCCCCAGCATAATCTCTCCAGCATTCTGTGTTCCTTTGTCTCTCTCATTCTGTTATCTGAAAACCTCTTCGGAAACATTTAGCATCATCTGATTGGACGCATCAGTAAAAAGCTAGCACATGATTCCGCATCACATGATGCCCACCCATTTTGTTGTTGTTTAATAAAATTTTAATATCTGGCTTCAAGATTCAGGTAATTTAATGAAAACAAAAGCCAACGTTATTAAAATTAAGATGCGTTTAATTCCGTAACTTAAAAACAAATTTAAACTCATTTCCACTTGTAAGCATGCCAAAATAAAAACAGAGGCCTTGCTTTTTTAACCCTTGAAATTCAATATCGCCCACCTTAGTTGAATCACTCTCATCATGGTTAATGAACTGCATTTATATTGCACTTTTTCTAACCGTTGACCACTCAAAGTGCTTTACAATATAGCCTGAAATTCAGCCGTTAATATACACATTCACACACCAACAGCGCTGTCCATCACACAGGGCGACAGCAGCCAGCTCATCAGGAGCAGTTAGGGGGAGGCGGGGCCGGGGATCGAACCAGCAACCTTCCAGCTACCAGCCAACCCGCTCTACCTCCTGAGCCACATGCCGCCCATCAGCTGGGCTGTCATCGGTCTCCTCTGAGATCTACACGATGACCTGTCACCCGACAGTGTTGTCTTATCTTCAGTCCCAGGGTGACCTCACTCACAACACTCACACACCACCTACTGCCTCCCTGTCTCCGTGTGTCTCCCGAGTCCCCCACCCCAGAATGTGTCCGTACGAGCGGAACAACAAGACCCTGGCCCCCGAGGCCGCGTCTGTCATCGCCGCCATTACCCATGAGTCAATGTTGTGTCAGCACGACCCGGAAGACTGGAGGCTGGGATGTTTTGTTTTCATCTCCGAGATGATTCATGCGACAAGGTTAATAACAGACGGAGAGGGAGGGACGGGGAGAGGGAGAGAGAGGTTGGGGGAGAGAGAGAGAGAGAGAGTGCTTTTTATAGTACCTTTATAGTATAACATTTGCTATGCATAGATATTTTGTATTTACATTTTATACTTATTACATATTATACTATATACCTGACCTTTTTACCTTTTATTTAATAATGCTTTTTTGAATTGAATTGAATTGAGTGGTAGGTGGGGGAGAGAGAGAGAGATAGGAGAAGGGAGAGAGGGAGAGGGAGAAAGAGAGAGGGAGAGAAGTAGGGAGAGGGAGAAAAGGAGAGCGAGAGAGATGGGAGGGAGGGAGAGAGAGGGAGAAAGAGAGAGAGGGGGAGAGATGGGGGGAGGGATAGAGAGAGGTAGGGGGGAGAGAAAGAGAGTGAGATGGAGGGAGAGGGAGAGGGGGGAGAGAGAGAGACAGACAGAGAAACATAGAGGGGGGGGGGAGAGAGAGAGCGAGCAAGGCTCTATAGGAGTCATGAGCACTTTAAAAAGACACCAACAACATCATTCATTTATTAAGCGCTCGCATCCCCACACTAAGGAGGACTAATGGACATGTTGTTTTTTGCGATGTGTTCCTTTAAATTGATGACATCACTAGGTCCTGCTGCGGTGTGTTTGAGGGGACCGGTGAACTCGTGAGGGGTTGAGAGGAGTATGTATCCATAAATATATACATATAATATATTCTCGGGGCCGGGGGAGAGAGTTTTCTCCTCGTCTCAGATGTAGGGGTCCTGATGAACATCTGCTGCACTCCGCTGAAGGAATCTTGGCAATAGTGCATCTCTCTCTCTCTCGCTCTCGCTCTCGCTCTCTCGCTCTCGCTCTCTCTCTCTCTCTCTCTCTCTTGCTCTCTCTCGCTCTCTCTCTCTCTCGCTCGCTCACTCGCTCGCTCGCTCGCTCTCTCTCTCTCTCTCTCTCTCTCTCTCTCGCTCGCTCGCTCTCTCGCTCTTGTTCACTACTACCTCCGCTCCGTCCTTTCATCAACTCCTGCGTGCCCCCCAGCCCCCACCCGGCCACCCCCCCCACCCCCCCATGGGTCCAGGGTGGAGCAGGTCAAACCTGACTCTCCTTTACAGAGTTAACATTATGGGAACTTTTTCAGTTTGGTCTCCCAGCAGCCATTTTCTTACCTTGATCTGCGTTGGCGTTGGCGTTTGTTTGTTAAATTGAATTGAAATTGAATGTAATTAATTGTTAGGTCATTCAGCTCTCTCTCTCTCTCTCTCTCTCTCCCTCTCTCTCTCTCTCTCTCTCGCTCTCT
>NC_044068.1:3776873-3785640 GCF_902167405.1 Gadus morhua
AACCGCAGTGCCTTTGTGTCTCTGGTCAAAGCGAATTAGAGCTCACACTGAACGGGGCGATCCGGGGCGATAATGAGAGAGAGAGGGAGAGAGAGAGAGAGAGAGAGAGAGAGAGAGAGAGAGAGAGAGAGAGAGAGAGAGAGAGAGAGAGAGAGAGAGAGAGAGAGAGAGAGAGAGAGAGAGAGAGAGAGAGAGAGAGAGAGAGAGAGAGAGAGGGGGGGGGGGTGAGAGAGAGAGAGAGAGAGAGAGAGAGAGAGGGGGGGGTGAGAGTGAGAAAGAGAGAGAGAGGAGAGAGAGGGGTGAGAGAGAGGGGTGAGAGAGAGGGGGCGAGAGAGGCGAGAGAGGGGTGAGAGAGACAGAGAGAGGGGGCGAGAGAGAGGGGGCGAGAGAGAGGGGGGGAGAGACAGAGAGAGGGGGCGAGAGAGAGGGGGCGAGAGAGAGAGGGGGAGAGAGAGTCCCAAAATGGCATCAACAAGGAGACCGTTACATAACAGCCAGAGAGACATCATCAATACCTCATTAAGCAGTAAATGTTGTGGCTTTTCTACACATTTTCTAGACATTAAATTGTATTAAATGTTTACAAATACACAACTGTTCAGAATCCACACGCACAAACTCACGCAAACAAGCACACACACACACAAACACACACACACACACACACACATACACATATCAATGGTAACACTGGAATGCAATTACACAAAAATAAAATATGCAGCAATTTCTTTTTTTTCTGCTATTTGAGCTTTTTGGGAAAGCGACTAAGAACTTTAACTCGACCGGGTACGATGTCACTTCCTCCTGGAAGCGCCTCACACTCTGTAGTACAGGAAGTCAGCTTGGCCTCCCTGTGGCGTATGACAGTACAGCACCGGTGATGCCACGAGCCACCTTCACTGGTACCAAACCCGACGATGACGACGGCGGTGAAGACGATGGTGATGATGATGACGATGATGGCGATGATGATGACGATGACGATGGTGATGATGATGATGATGACGATGACGATGGTGCACGTACATTCCTTCCTGACTCCTGACGTCGGCAGACACTTGTTCCGGAACATCTGCGGCGTGCGACCAAATGCTAGTTCGGCGTCTCAATCTCATTGTCACGCCGCTGCCCTGACGCAGTGTGTCCTTCACGGCCATCATCGTAAATCTGTAGTAAAGTTTAACACGGGCCGGGTCGCCTCGGAGCGTCACACTCAACCAAGGGATGGATGGATTGATTCGTCTTGTGTAAGATGTGTAGCATGAGACTCCAGTGGTTCAGGAGGTAGAGCCTGGTGTGCTGTCATCCGGAAGGTTGCTAGTTCGATCGCGGGGCTTCTCTTAGCTGAGGGTCGGGGGTGTCCCTGAGCAAGACGCCTCCCCCTACCTGCTCCCGGCGAGCTGGCAGTCCCCTGGCATGGCTGACGCCGCCGTCGGCGTGTGAATGCCTTTATGAATGGTTGTCTTTTGAAGTCGCTTTGGACAAAAGCATGTGCTACATGCTCTGAATATAAAACGTATGTAAAAGTATAAAGGCTGCATTCCAATTCAATTAGTCTCCCTCAACCAGACTCAGGAGGGACGTGATTCGGTCCTGACGTCTCTAAAGGTGTATTGAGTCAGGATAGGTCTTCATTCAGGGATAACATGATAAACATGATAAACATTCGGTCAAGGGGTTCATCACTGCGCCAGTGTGTCGGGTGGGCTACAGATTGCGTTAGAACCGACCTAAACACTCTGACTCGATTTGGAAAATAAGTAGATTCAATAACACGCCGTGCGGTTGATATCGAATCGACGCCCAACGTAAAATATGCACGTAAACAGGAGCACGTGCATGTGTACTGCTACGTACACACCCACACACACACACATATATAGCTGTATCACATACAGTACATGTTCCTTGTGTATGTGTTCTCATGTGTATAAATGTGTGCTTTTAGGTGTGTTTCTGTATGTGTGTCTGAGCTTGTGTGTGTGTGTGTGTTTGTGCATGTATGTATCTGTGTTATCTAAGTGTATAAGCTTGTGTGCTTGACTGTTTAGTGTTAGTTGGCCTGCCTGCATGTGAGCGTGTGTGTTTATGTGTGTGTGTGCTCATCCTGACCCACGGTCGTCTGAGGAGCTTATGTGTCGTGATTATGATGATCCGTAATAACATCATCTTCTCGGTCCGGCCGTCCAACACAGCCCACACAGCGAGACCTTCTCCATGGAGATCCCTCGCTACGGTTAGAACCTCCTCCAGACCAGGTAAAGGAACGAGGGATCACAGACTCCTTGTTCCCGTTTCTGAGAATCAGGCCTGAGTTCAAGCTGAGCGCACGATGAGGAAAGACAGGACGTTAGAAGGTTAAACCAGTCCTGCCATTCACAACAGAGAGGGGGAAAGGGTGAGGGAGCAGAGAAGCCTTCTTCCCCTCCGCGGTATAAATCCTCCATCCTTTGCGGCCCTATTCTCTCGTGAGACAAAGAACTAAAACGCTACACTTTCAATCACTGAAAACCCCCAGAGTCACGACCGGTCCCCTTTGAGATGCTGTTTTTCTAATCCCCATCTGAATTGTTTCTCATGGATTCGTGATTATTCACACATGATTCGTCACGCTCTGGAAATGTAAATGACTTGCAGACAGGGCTGAGCCTCATGAGGGATAAACTCGGGCCTAATTCACTTTGCGCTGGGATTTTTCCGATGTTGTCCTTTACAATTATCTCTCTAAACTCTCTCCCCGTGGACACTGGTAGGGTATGTGTTGGAGCTGTGTGTTGTTCGCTGAGGATATGTGTTGGAGGCATTCGAGTTGTAGCCTTGACCACCCACCAGCTTATGAAATACCTTTTGCGGACTCGCTTTGACTTATTCTTATACTCTGCATAATCACACATCATGCACGTTTAAATTGGGTCTGTTTCCACGTTAACTAGGGGGGAGGGGAGAGGAGGGGGCGAAGGAATTGATCCTCGCAAAGTATACGATGGCTCGCCTCTTGTTGATCAATACTCACCATGCCAGCCAGTAGGCAGCTAGCAGGTCTGTCAGCTGAGTGGACAAGATGTCACCCGTTCTGGCCGTGGCCTAGCACCTCACACGATACAGTGTCACGCCTTTAATAGATACAATTTAAAATAAACTCTTTCCGCCCAACAGAACTTTATTTGTGGTATGATTGCAGATACAGTGGCTGCGTTCCAAATCAAATTATCTTTCTTATTACTTGTAGTTCCTACCGCAGATACCCTTACACCCTTACAAAGAGGCTACTGTTGCACACAGTATGCATACAATCGGGACGAACTACAGGTGAGGTCACTGATAAGGACACCTGTTGTTCCGCGACTCGGTCGATGTGCCTATCATCTGCTGCAGATGATTGTGGGGCAGAACAACCCTAGACTAAAGCATGCTGGCTTTCATACTGCGAGACGCGACCTAGATGTAGTAAAACATTCCTGGTAGTTTTGGCATATTGCTTTTTCCATAGTGTGTATCGTGACAGGCTACATATTTTCCTGCCATACTAAATAGTATGGTAGTATGAGTATCGGAAGGCAGGGAGAGACAAAGGAAAGGAGGGGGACTTAAACGCATGCAGCACAGCTGATCTGGATTAGTAATCAGCACCAGGTGACGTTTGACCCGCGAGACAAAGTGAAGACAAGTCGTTGACGGGGACCGGGTCACGGCCTGACGGAGGTCCTGATGTTCACGGAGAAGGTCTTCATTGTCACCTCACTGGTCAGAGGATAGCGAAGGACAGGAGGTGACCGCAGAAGGGCCGAGGCACCGCTGCTCAAGCGATTAGTAGACCTGTCGGAGGAATAAAGTACCGCTGAGTGAAGAACAATCAGGGGTCTGATTACCAGAGAAGGCGGGCTGTTTTTAAACATGCAGCCAATCAATGGACTCCCTGGGAGATCTAAATTAAATTCCCTTCGATTGTATTTGTAGATCACTTAATCACAGGCACAGTATCAAAGGGCTAAACAGCTATATCTATCTGAAAGCTTGCTACATGAAGGCTCGATTTGCTTCGATGATTGGCTGATAAATCTCATATCGTGATTCGTCTATCGAACAGTAGAGTCATTTATGGAAAGCCCACCACTCCTACATATCCTGCTCAAGGCAGGCTGTGTTATTCGAGTGGAGTATAAGCTGGTTTACACCCAGTAGAGTTGGGATGGTTTTTTTCTCCATGAATCTTCGTACGGTCTGCCTGTTGATCTCTATCTCTATCGGATGCGTTATTTCTCGATCCTCTATCCTCCCTATCCTGAGTATCAGCAACCTTGATCATTTTAAAGTCCCACCACAACCACCCTCTCTCTCTCTCCTATGTCTCCCGCACTCTCTCTCTTTCTCTCTTTCTTTCTTTCTTTCTTTTCTCTCTCTCTCTCTCTCTCTCTCTCTCTCTCTCTCTCTCTCTCTCTCTCTCTCTCTCTCTCTCTCTCTCTCTCTCTCTCTCTCTCTCTCTCTCTCTCTCACCTTGTTCTAAAGTTCCTTCCCTTCTCAATGTTATGGTTCTACCTCTGCATCCCGAGCGGCCTGTTGTTGACGTAGCTCGCCCTCGCCCGCTCTGCCCTGAACTCGCTCACCCTGGCTTCCTGCCTCTCCGTCCCCTGCTCCGCCCTCGCTGCCTCTCTCTCAGCCCATCCATATTTCATCAGCCCTGCTGGTCCTGATGCTGCACCAGCTCCTCCTCTTGCTGCCCTGATGGGCGAGGCACAAGATGCTTTGACGTCAGACTGTAAATAGATGTGTGTGCTGTGTGTGTGTGTGTGTGTGTGTGTGTGTGTGTGTGTGTGTGTGTGTGTGTGTGTGTGTGTGTGTGTGTGTGTGTGTGTGTGTGTGTGTGTGTGTGTGTGTGTCTCTGCGAATGTGTGTGTGTGCGTTTGTGTCTCTGTGAGTGTGTGTGTGTGTGTGTGTGTGTGTGTGTTTTTTTTAGGAGTGTGTGTAGGAGTTTGCATTGTTTTTGTGCATTTTGTGTGTCTGTGTGTAGTCGTGCGTGTGTGTATATATATGTGTACACAGACCTGGGTGTTTGTGTGGCTGTGCTTCATCACTTCATCATCAGTGTGGATCTGTCCTGCAGACCAGCGGGGGGGGGGGGGGGGGGATTATTTCAAGGACACCCAGTGAGTGTTGCTAGCAGCAGCTGTTCCTGAGCTAAACAGCTAGCTGCCTCTCCTGATGGCATGTAGCCTTCACCCAGGGCGGGGCGCTGTCACCTAGATTTACAGTATTGATCTAACACCCCCCCCCCCCCCCGGTTTGTTACATTCTTGCACCCTGGGGGATGGTAGAACGGAAACAAGAATCCCTTGCTGATTTTAAAGAAATATCCCACATAAACAAGTGTATTTCATTACGTGAGTTAGATCCAACCGAACCGTATGTCCAACCTTTTGATCAGTTCCAGTAATTCCATTGAGCTTAACGTCTCCAGAGTGTTTTTTTACTGACGTTGATAAGTATTGTGTATCACAAACAGCCTCTGCCCTCTGCGCACCCTCTGTAGGGCGGAGAATGTTGAGGAGTTCAGAGGTTTGTACTTTGGGCTGATGGTGCTCTGCGTATTAGCGCTGTAAGTGGTGTCTTGTGATCCTCTTCGCTTACTCAGGCTCATCGGGACCAAACCCGTTGCTCTTCAGTCATGTGAGCGCTGTCAAAGGGCACCAGTCTTTCTCTACCGACCGGGGACAGGTAACTCGCCAATTTAATTTGACTCTGATGCTTTTATTTAGGGCCTCATTTCAAAATGGACGCCCGATCGTCAATCCATATCGAATGTTTCTGTGATCCCATCGCTGATGACTATTGGTCAAAAACTAAAAATACCAGGGTTGGGAGATGAGTCCACTGCGCTGGGGTTGGTCCAGGACACACACATTTTGGAGAGAAGAGAGGGCAAAGACAACACTGGTCACGCTGCAGGCCGGTGATGAAGAGCGTACCGTTGGCACTTTTCCATCGCATTAAGTGGCATCATTCGCAGCAGCATGCCTCGCAATCTAATACAGTACGATCGATTTAACGCTGCCTGGACGTTTAACGCTGCCTGGACGCTGCCTGGCCGTCGATACCTAGACCGGACCAGGGGTTAAATCAACATGGCGTCGCAGTGACAGCAACGGGAAGGAGCCAAACACAGCAGGATCACAGGGTCCAGCGTGGTATGACCTGGGCGAGAAGGACCACCATCTCACTGGGATGCTTTTCACACCGAAACCAGGGCCTGCTTCGCTCAGGAGGTAGAGCGCGTCCGCTAGTAACCGGAAGGTTCCAGTGTGTCACAGTGTCCCTGAGCAAGACACCGAACCCTCATTGCTCCCGAGGAGCTGGCTGTCGCCTTGGTTGACTCCAGTCGTTGTGTGAATGTGTGAAGTAACTAATTAGCTTTGGATAAAAAAAGTCAGCAAAATGCTCTAAATGTAATACGTACATGGGATATTAAGGGAGGCCATTTTGTTCAAATTGTAGTCGGAGGGAGGCAAACATTACGAGGGGCAACTGATAGATTGAACATTGGAAACGCACGTGCCCCAGAACAGGAGCTGTTCTGTCCGGAGATCAAGTAATCGAATCCAAGTGGGCTGAAAGCGGAAAGCTCTGCTGCTACATAAAGTGGCCTGTCATCGTAATGTCCTCGGAGAGACTGCGGCCACTACTTCAGATACCTGGTGTCTGAGGGAGCTTATTCTGTACTGTTCTGTGGTCACGTCACATAAACCCCTTTGTTCAAAGGGAAGGTTGGACGGGAATTAGGAAAACAAGTTCAAACTGTTTCCCCCCTGGCAGCTGAGTGCAGAGGTGCAATGCCTTTCTGCTCGGCTCAGGAAGTAGAGCGTCTAAGCTGGTGACTGGAAGGTTCCAGTGTGTCATGGTGTCCCTGAGCAAGACACCAAACCCTAATTGCTCCCGAGGCGCTCAGGCGGCCTTTCTCCGGTCTCCTGAGTTAAAAGAGGGAGGCAGTGATGGAGACAGTGAGGGGGGTGAGAAGGTTTACCTTGCTGAGATAAGAGAGAGAGAGAGTGAGGAAGACAGTGAGGGAGGTGGGGGAACAGTGAGGGAGACAGTGAGCGAGGTGGGGAGACAGTGAGGGAGACAGTGAGAGAGACAGTGAGGGAGAGTCCCGGGGGCCAGCTCTCAGCCTCTAGTCTGAGAGCTGGCCGTCTACCTAACCCACCAACAAGGACACTCCTGGGGGCCAGCTCTCAGCCTCTGGTCCTGGGGGCCCTGTCCTTAACCGGCTCTCTCCTCGTGGCTGATCTCTCTCACATGTCTCCTTGTTGGTCAGATTAGGTGGACAGTCAAATCCAATAGAACACTACCTTTTGATTACTTTAACCTTTTCTGTGTTTAGCAATAAACCAGTTACCTAAAAGAACAGGCTAGTGCCCCTAATTTATTAGTGTTCCTCTTCATCAGGTGCCGATGAAGGGGTCCCGATTCCGGTACCGCGATCCTGCTCAGTCCTGGACTCCTCCTTGTGTAATTAATCTTTGATTATCGACCCCCATATTAAAAACTTTAACCAACGTCTGCGTTGTGGGACTGGGGCCCATGTAAGCGGTCCATCCCCCAGTCTTGGTGCTGTGGGGCTCAGGGCGGATCACCGGCTCTGGGCCTCACAGAACGCGAACAAATCTAATAAATGAGGGGCACCAGACTGTCCTTTTAGGTAACAGGTTTATCGTTAACACAGAGGTTAAAGGTTAAAGCGATCAAAAGGTAGTGTTCTATTGGATATGGTCGTCCACCTCACCCACCAACGAGGACACTCGAGTCACCGGAAGGAGTCCTGGAGTCTTGGGGGCCGGATCCTGGCACGAGACCCCGTCTACTGTTGTTGTTTGGCTGTGTTTGAGTTTGACCCGACATGGGGGGTCCTCCGCCATGGATAAACAGATGGGGAGGGGGGGGGGGGGGGGTTGGTAAACAGACAGATCGTGGGAGGTATGCAGGAGTTAGGCGTCAAAAGGAGGGAATGTTGCACCCTTGTAGGTGGACGCCCGCCCGGTTTATAATCGCTGGTCTATAAATGGCGGCTAGCAGAACAGGTGTGCAGGCGTTGAGTTCATGCTAGCTATACTGTCCTCCCTTGGGGGGGGCGGGGGGGGGGGGGGAATCTCTCTCGATGGTATTACGTGCATCTTCTTCTATTTTATGTCATCTATTTGTTATTTTCTTCCCCTCGCCTCTCTTGAAGATTTGATTTGCCTTTGATTCTTGATTTATTGTTGTTTTGGTGTTGCAGTTGTTTGTTCCCATGCCTGCTCCTCCTCTGGGGCTGAAGTCATGTGAGGACCCACTAAAACGCTAGCTACACGCCAGAGATTCAGTTACGGCACAATTATTGTCATTTGATTACACAGCGATTGATACAGATATCCAAAACAAGACATCCATGCTAAATTCTTTGGACGGACTTCATATGACTCTGGGAGATTTGTTTGAATGTAATCAGCGACAGGCCTGGGTCACTCACACCCCCCCCCCACCGTATCCTCATCCATTATGGTCCTCGTGAGCCCTTCATTGAAACCACGATTTACATCGCTGACAACCTTTAAAAAACCTTCCAGTCTCCGTCTCGAGAGGATAGCTTCACGTGAGTGACTGGCCGTGTTTTTCGTGTTTTTCTCTGTCTGCGTTAGCACAGACAATCGTCTCTGATGCAACTCTGATTAGTTTATTTCGTGGCCTCCTTTCAAAATGTCTGCCCTGTCGTCTTCCAGGTCTAATGTTCTTGCGA
>NC_044068.1:3793240-3808240 GCF_902167405.1 Gadus morhua
TGGAGATGTCAGAGAAGAGAGATAGGGTGGGGGGAGAGGAAGAGGAAAGGGGGTCGATGGTTTAAGTGACTCCCAGCCCCTCCTCCTGTAACAACACATTGTATGCCAGAACGCCAGGCCTTTGATTGTGTTGCAGTGCTTTGAATCCTCCCTTCAATTGGGGGTACTTCAAGTGGCTTCATAATAACGATAATAAAAAAAAGCAGCACTTAGTGGTTTATGGTTTGCAGTTGCATTCAGCTTTTATCGCTGCGGCTTATATCAAACCCTGTGTGTCATTATTAAAAAGGAAACCGTCTCTTTGGTCATGCAAATGTCGTCAGCTGCTTTTTCTTGTGTTTCAGAGGCTACTTTCATTTGTTTTTCTTCCATTGTTTTGGCAAGCATACACAGGAGGGGTTTGGATTGAGCAAACGACAAGCTCTGGTCAATGATGTAGTTTGTTGTGCGCTCAAAGCACGTGTTCAGCAGACAGGGTGGCCATGACTAATTCCCAAAATCGTTTCTCCTCTCCTCAATTGCAGTGGGGCAGCCCGACGGTGTGTCCGTGGTGCAGAGCGAAGACGCCCCGGAGACCATGGACTCTGCCGTCACCAAGGACGAGACGGCTCCCCACGCCAATGGGGAGAAGGCCGACAACGAGCCGGCCGACGCCCAGGACATCTCCATCGTGGAAGAGAAGGTGTGTGAGGAGAAGCAGCAGGAGGAGGCCAACGAAGTAGGTTTCAAGAAGATCTTCCGCTTCGTGGGCTTCAAGTTCACCCTGAAGAAGGACAAGAATGAGGAGAAGGATCCGGTCAAACTACTGAAGGTCAAGGAGAAGGACGGAGACGCCGTCGAGGACGACGCGGCAGAGAAGGTCGCCGAAGAGCCGGCCGAGGCGACGACCGTGACCGAGGAGAAGGAGGAGGAGGCGAAGGCGGCCCCGCCGGCAGGGGATGACGCCGAGGACACGGACAAGACTGAGGTTCCGGCAGAGGGTGCTGCCGCCGATGCCGTGGATGAAACCTCCAAGGAGGAAGCAGTCGAGAAGGAGAGCAACCCGCCATCTCAGGAGGCCACTCAGTCTTCCTTCAGGAAGCTCCTATCAGGAGGCCTCTTCTCCAACTTGCGGAAGAAAGCTAGCATTAAGAAAACCAAAGAGGAGGAGGAGAAGGAGAAGGAGACCACCGCAGAGGAGGAGATCAAGGAGGGCGACGAGACGGCTGAGGCGCAGAAAGAGGAAGGAGAGGAGGCCAAAGTGGAGGCAGAGACCAAGGAGGAGACACCAGCAACGACTACTGAGGAGGCCAAACCAGAACCCACCGCCGAGGCGGAGGGCAACGATGAAACCCCAGCTCCTGCAGAAGATAACGCAGAGGAGGAGAAGCCAGAGGCTGCGGAAGAAGAGAAGCTTACTACAGAGACGGAACTGCTCTCATCCCAGGAGAAGGTCAAGACCCATGGAAGCCCGCTGAAGAAGCTGTTCAATGGCGCCGGCCTGAAGAAGCTCTCCACCAAGAAGAACAAAAGTAAGAAAGAGGCTGAGGCGAAACTCACCGAGTCCACGGAGCAGGCAGCCGAGCTCCAGACCTCCACTGAGTCTGAAGAGGCTCCGAAGGCCGAGAGCGGGCCCTCATCTCCAGAGGATTCTGGGGAGCACGCCGTAGATGGAGAGGCCAGCACGATCGAGTCCAGCCAGGAGACCGAGGGAGAAGTCACCTCGGATGGGGAGAAGAAGAAGGAAGGCATCCTTCCCTGGTCTTCCTTCAAAAAACTGGTGACCCCCAAGAAGCGAGTGAAGAAGTCTTCGGAGAGTGACGAGGATGCCGCAGCAGAGAAGGTGGCCAAGTCGGCCACTCTGTCCTCCACTGAAAGCGCAGTGTTTGAAGAAAAGGCTAACGAGGAAGAGCCCAAGGAGGAAGTGGCGACGGAGGAGGAACCAAAGACCGAAACCACAGAGAAACTTGTGAGCAGCACCGAAGAACCCAAAAAGAAGATGGACACCTCCGTCTCCTGGGAGGCTCTAATGTGCATGGGTGGGCCCAAGAAGAGGACGAGGAAGACCTCTGACTCGGACGAGGAAGATGAGACCAAGTTGGAAGAGGAGCCAACCCCGGCCGTAGCAGAGGAAGAGCAGGAGGCTAAAGTGGAAGAGTCCCCCATCGTCACCTCCACAGAGACGGAGCCAGAGGAGGAGGTGCTACCAGTCGATGCAGCAAACCAGACGGAAAAAGAGTCTGCATGGGACACACTGAAACGCTTTGTCTTCGCAAAGAATAAGCCCAAACTGGAAGAGAAGGCAGAGGACTCCCCCGAGCAGGGTAACTCCGATGGCGAAGTGCAGAAAGAGGAGTCGTCGTTCTCTCTGAGAAAGCTGTTCCCTGGACGCAAGAAGAAGAAGGCTGACCAACAAGCCTCCGGCGAAGGAGGTTCCGGCGAGGAGGACTCTGACACACCTGCTGTTGTACCTCTCTCAGAGTACGACACCGAGCAAACCGAGACCAAACAGGAGGAAATGTCAGAGCCAGCCATCACTCAGGCCCAAGCCTCTGTTGAGGAAAGGGCTCCCTCCTGGATCGCAGCCATCGTCGAAGACGGTGACGGCAAACACGACCAGCTGAGTGACATCCCAGAAGAGGCCGACAACGCCGCCACACCGAAATCCGCAGACACCACCATTGAAGAAGAAGACGAGGAACACCCGTCATTGCCTCCCACCACTAGGGCAACCCCACAAAGACGTATGTCCCTCGCTGAGGAAAAGCCTTTCGTCCCGGCCGTATCCATTGTCACCACGCCCGTTCCTACGGGCCCCGCGTCAGAGGTTGCAGAGATGGTTCTGGAGGCTGCGGTGGAACAGATCAGTGTGGCTCCTTGCCAGACATCGGTGACTGTTGAAGAATTACCAGTGGAGGAAGTCAGTGTTGGTACCGAGGAGGAAATTGAGAATGAGCATGCTGAATTGAAGAACAATACCATTCTGGAGCCACACAACATTGAGGAGGCCATGGCCATTTGCACCGGTCTGGGAACCAAGGATATCGCGAAAGTGGCTGTGGAGAAGCCAGTGACGTCTACTAGTGAGTGCTTGACTGTGATCAGCGACTCGTTGTGCACAGAGGTTGCTCTGGAGGAGATGCCAGCTGACATCGAGGTGGCAGTAGCAACAGAAGATTCCATCTCTGAGGCACAAGTGCAGCAAGTTGAAGCTACCGAGCTCGAGTCTTCCATTGAGTTCCTTTCTGACATCCCGGAAGTTGAACTCGCCACCAAGTGCGAGGAGCCAGAGACCGAGCAGACCGCATTGATTGCATGTCGTCCAGAACCGTCTGAGATCGTCAAGGCCGGGGAGCTTGACGAAGACACCCCTGAGGTTGTGAACCTGATGGCACCCACCATGGAGACAAACGTCTCCATGGAGATTGTAGAGATCACCCATCCAGCTGTGGAAATTAAGGAAGAAGTGGTGGAGTTGGATCAGTTTGTGGCCGTCGGAGAGAACACACCGGTACAAGAGGTTGTTCAAGTGGTAACCCAACAGAGTATCACTATTGAAAACACCAGCACCGAAAACATCATTGTGGAGTATTCTCCTTGCGTGGACCTAGAAGAAGTGGAGATTAAAGCAGATTTGGAGGTTTCAGATGAAGAAATTATTGAAGAAGTATTGGTCAAGGAAGCTGACACACCGGTCCAAGCTGTTCTTGGAGTCACCATGTTGGAGACCTGTAACAACTTATCTGAAGAAGACGGACAGGAGACGGAGGCACATGTCATTGAGGAGCAAAGCATCGTCATTGCCCGAGTTGTCATTGAGACTGCCATGGACCAGGTTTTGGAGGCTCAGACCGAAGCCCCAAAGCCTGCTACTCCCCCCCCCACTGAGGAGGAAAGCTCCACACCAGTCCAGGCCTTGCTTTCAACCGAAGAGGCCATTGAAGAGAACACAGAGAAGCCCATCATCACTGAACCCCCCGTCGCACTCATCTGCACCGCACCAAAAGTCAGCATAACACAGTCACCCATGGTGCTGTGCTCGGCCATCCAGGTCACCAACGTTGTGTCTGTCGAAGAAGCAGAGAGCCTCGATGGACCTGCAGGGATTGAACAAGAGCCCACCGCCGAACTCCAGCAAGCCATGGAAGTGAACACAACCGCAAGTGAGGAGCTCATTGAAGAAGTGGTTGAATTGGAGTCTGAAATTCTGCCGGCCGAAGAGCCCAAAGAGGCCAAGAACGAAGAAAGCAAAGAGGAAGTGGAAGCCACGCCTTGCCCCGCGGTCCACATGCCAGTGATGGTGGTGCTGCAGTCGGCGACGGTGGTGGAGGACACGCCCTTAGAGGAAGAAGCAGTGGAAGAGTTTGGCAACAACGGGCCAGCTCTGGTCCAAAACCAAGATGCAGAACCTAAATGCGAGGAGGCCGTGGGCGCCGCTTTGCCGACGTTGCCGGAGGAGCCACAGACACCAGCGGTCTCCACAGAGGTGACCGCCCCCGACCAGGAGGTCCCAGCATCAGCAGCCGACACCAAGGAAGAGGAAGAGAGGGCGGTGGCAGCTGAGAGGTGTGCAGAGGTGATGGCCCAGGTGAATGAGGTGATCGAGGAAGCTGTGAAGGAGATTGAACCCATCTCTTCAGAGATCACAGCTGCGTCGTGAGCAGGTGAGACCCCAGACTTACACATGCAATTTATATGTCATTGATATCATGTGGTATAATGAAGGAGCTTCATTATAGGCATTCTTCGTTTTCTTCTTTAATTGTAACTTTTTTAGTTTTTCGGTTCAGAGGACCCGAAATACCGATGCTAAAGTGATAAAACAGTATAACTTCCAAAATCCCTTTTCAATCTGTTAGACAATCTGCTCATGACGGCTTTTTTTCAAACATCAATGGGTCCACGTTTTATTAGGGAGCAGGGAACGGGATTAACTCACCGGGCAAATGAAAAAGCTTTTGTTCTGGCTACTTGGAGCCAGGGGACCTTTGATATCAAAGCAGGAATGCCGCGGTTGACCCCTGCTTTGTAGACCGGGGGTCTCAGGAAAGTGGTGTGTGGGTGTGGGTGTGTGTGTAGGGGGGGGGGGGGGGGGGAGGGGTTGGGTGGGGGGCCCAGATGAACTTGTGCTGAAAGACTGATAATTATGCTTTCTCTACCTCCATTCGCTGTCAATCAGACGCTCAGTATACAACAAGGGAGGCATGTCCCCGATCCTTATTGACTATCTGTCAAATAACCCATCAAGAGTTGTAGTGTAGAATAGTCGTATGTAATACACTGTTCTATACTGTCAACTATCATTTGGAAAAAAATCATACCTAATTGTTTTATTATATTATCCATATGCTTAATGCAAAAAAATACTCATTATCTATATCTGTTAATTACTAATAATAAAGATTGGAGGGGCTTTGTTTCAGTTTAAAATGCAGACCAGTATCTCTGCGACATACTGGTAATAATATAAAACGGCTTGTAACAAATATGTTTCATATCAATGCACTGATGCATCATTTATATCCAATCCATAAACCACAGCAGACAGGATGCTATGGATTACCATTGAAAATTAACTGTAAAACAACCACCTGTATCTCTTAACAATAATGTCTGACAATGTTGTTGTTTCTGTTTGCCTCCATTCCAGGAACAGCTGCGAGATGCCTGGGAGACCACAGCTCTGCACCAGAAGTGGGTGACGAGAGAGAGAGAGAGAGAGAGAGAGAGAGAGAGAGAGAGAGAGAGAGAGAGAGAGAGAGAGAGAGAGAGAGAGAGAGAGAGAGAGAGAGAGAGAGAGAGAGAGAGAGAGAGAGAGAGAGAGAGAGAGAGAGAGAGAGAGATGGGAAGAGAGAGAGAGATAGGATTAGAGAAATAGGGGGATAGAGAAAGAGGGGGAGTGAGAGAGAAAGGGAGAGAGAGAGGAAAAGAGAGAGGCTGCTCAGGACTCGACTGGGCCCCGCCCCACCCTGCCCAACACACACCCCCATCACCACCAACACCTTTCTCCACCTCCACCCACCTCCTCAGCCACAGGGTTGTCTTTGAAAAACAACATCTCATGTCTGCGGCGCCCCTAGCAGTACCACCAGTAGTAACACCACCAGTATCACCGGGGCAATGGGCTGCGAACACACACATGCACAAACACACAATCACACATCTATTCACATTCTTGGAGCCCATAGCATCTGGCATGTTTTCAATGTGATGTGCATTGCACTGTATGCGCACACATGCCGTTGTATGGGTGTATTTGTGAGAATGAAACCGTGCTTGTAGTTAAAGAGTTGGAGGATTATTATCTTGTATATTGTATTTATATCTTTAAGTATTCTCATTTGAACCAGGTTTTGGTTTTCCGTGTTGTTTTTCTTGTGTGTAATATTTTTGACGTGACATATTTTTCCATTGATTCATTGACATTCAAAATGATTACCCATTTAGTATAAGTAAGGAAACAATCGCAACCATTTTGAGCAACAATTAGTATGAATACCAATATAAGACTATTAAAGTGTATTTTTTGGGGGATGCCAAAAATTGTCATTGTATTAGTCCGTCTTTAAGAAACATTTAAGATTTGTGTATAGCTTAACACTAAATAAAGGTACATATGATTTTACTGACAGTGGCTCATATATCATAGAAAGTAAAACGCACTACGTTTGACTAATGTTCTACTGTATTTGTAAATCTCCCCATTGCCAAAATGCTCACTATCACTGCCTGATTATCTGTACAAAAAAATAGCTAAATTATGTGTGAAAATATGCCTTTGAGTGTCATTTAAAGGTAACAAAGCCACTAAATGTTTTTCATTATGCTAAGAGAAAAACAGCAATGCTTTACGGCACACTTAAACCAATTAACGACACTGAACTAGTTCTAATCATGGACCTATTAAAGAGGTTCTAATAGGTGTGCATGTGACAGAAACGCATGTCATCTGAGTCCCGTGAGTTAGTAGCGCTGAAGTTAAGACAATGTTCAGATGGAGGTGTGAGTGCGCCCTCTGGTGCCTACTGCGAGTACTACACAATCCATGGATATGTGTTTTCAAATTTATGCGTCAAAAATAATATTTTTCTGACCAATAATCGCCACATTTAATATCAACTGTACATCCATTTCGTTTAATGAAACACCCTAGTTCCCTCATCGAACATGCTTTCATTGAATCATTGAATATGTGTGGAAGAGTGTGGAGGCAGCCATTGAACATTTGACGTTGTGGGGTCGTGGGAATGTTTGCTGCATCGGAGTAGGGGCCCAATCTTAAACAGCCAAACCAAATATCCCAATCCCCCCCCCCCCCCCCCCTAAAGATTATTTTAGTCGTGTCTGACCAAATGTACCACAAACGAGTCCCCTCCGTGATCCGTTTGTGACGTCAAAACGGCAGCTAGCGCGCCATATCTCGACAGAACATGAGTTAATTTAAAACCAATAACTTCAAATATCTTTCTATGGATGCCACGGAATCCATAGTCGCTTCGTGTAAAAAAAAACACTAATCATAAAAAAGAGCCTAAGTGACAAAACATGAGAAGAATAGTTCCGCTCCTAGCCCTCACGCTTTCGGTTGCGGCCCTCCCAGACGTTTTGTAACACTGTTAACTGTGAACCCGGCGCCATTTTGTACAGATTGTATACCTGTGTACCTAAAGAGTCATGTTATAACAAATAACCATTCACATTTAGCATAATATACATGTAGCATGGTCTTAATTGTGTTTTATATTTTCTAAGCTGTTAATAGTAAAGATGCAGAAACCTGTCTATATTCCATTCCAAATAAAGCTAGTCATAAATGTCTTGTTTCAATGTGTCTGTTTTCCCTTTGAATAAAACATAATTGAAGATAAAATCCATTAAGGCCGACAGTAGAACTAATGGAAAACATTTTTGGAGAATCAATCAACATTGTTTAGTGATAATGATGAATCCGTCTGTCTGAAACTAGAACTCACATTTGAAAGACGACAATCCTTTATGTATATAAAAAAAAGCACAGTTTTTATTGTTCATAGTAAGACAATTTGTTAACACAGAAAATGACTCGCGTTCCTGAGAACCTTATTTATCACAGTAGTCACAGGAGTATCAAGTAGGCCTATCACGGGCGGCAGGGGCCCCCCGAAGTTTGACCTGAAACGTTGCTGTTTGGAAACACTTCGAGAAACTAAAAAACAAAATAAATCGTCCTCATCAGGCCTACGTAACAAAAAGCTCAGACTCAGATGAGAGATCGCTTGGGTTATAAGACTGATGTGGTTGAACACTAAGCTCCGGTAACTATGGAAGGGTGCGTGATGCGTCTTTCTGAATGATCAGTAGTATAGCATTCTCACAATAAGAGCTTAGAGTGGGAAGAGAATAACACCCCCTCAAAAAACGAGACTTGGTGGTGAAACAGGGGATTACAAAAGCCGCTCCCCGCCAAAGACGAACCAAGTAACTGTATTGATATCAGCCCTTCCTTGCGTCCATTACAAGGGGGACGGTGGCGCCCACTAGCGGCCACATGGGTAACAACAAGGACGCTCTCCTGTGTACCAATTAACGGGAGGCCTTTCAGCCGCAAAGAAACATATTTGATATGAGTAGCCTATACATAAAATAAAACGTGTTCAAACCAGAAAAGCAATACATTTGGAAAAAACACTAAATAAACATGGAAGGGCTTTCCTGTATTACTAATAAATGTCTGAATTGTTATACAAATAGCGGGGCTTTCATTTGTGCTGTTTTGCAACACGCACACATAACGGTAATAATGATGTTTGTCTGCGCATCTCGAAGCATTGCTGAATGTGTTTGGAGGTACATTTCTTTTTCACATTGCTGAGAGTGTAAAATATATTTCCCAACTTGCACGAATCAGTAGTATGTCAAAGCGTTCCCTGACCCTTCTGCATGACTTCTCTGTACACACTCAGGACAGGCAGGCGGTCTCTTCGTTATATTTATATTTAGCAGGAGATTAGTCAACGATATGGCACTGGTGAAAACGCAAACAACGTAAAATGATTATGCATCATACAGTGAAACACTAGTCAATATTGTACACCTCTGCATTAGCCCGTTTCACACCGTTGTTAAAAGCAGTTTATAAATGCATCCACATATTGCGTGATGCGTGTGCTCTGTGTAATGTTAACAGGTTCCAAATTCATTTTAGATATAACTTTGACTTTGCACCAATTAAACACGGTTGAACGCAATTAAGGATTAGCGAATGGCCACAATATAATGAGCAGAACATAAACAAACAAAAAGAGAGTAAATAAATGTACACATTTTTGCATGGAAGCATCAGTGAAAATATTCAAGCAGTACAGTCAAAATGTTTGGGTTTCCTTCCATTGCAATGAATCTCAAAACCAATTCATCATGCCCGTCCCCAATACATTTATATTAACTATTTCAAATAATCTCCTCTACATAAAAACCTATTTGCCTACAGATATACAACTCTTGTAATATAACATTTTCTTTGTAAATACAAGACGGTATATAAAAATTAGAAAAGCACATTGAACTGAAACAAATGGGTTTTCCTCGACAACTTGTGACACGGTTAATTGAAATCCTGGACATTACGGCAAAAGACCAGCATCTCCCTTCTAGGTACGTTTGCGCATGTGTCAACATGTCAATGCAACCTTGTGATCCACGTGACGCATAATCAAACGGTGGTATTGTAAAAAAATAATAAACAAAAAATAAACAGTATCAAAGTGGCACAAATGTAAACATAATCATACAATACAATGTTTGCACCTAAAAAAAAACGAAAAAAAATAGCTTCAAGCTTCCTCGCGGTGCACTTCCATCGGGTGAAGATGTGCATTGTTGTGCTATCGTCAGCATCAACATCGGTCAAGGGCCGAAGGCATTTGGGCCCCTTCCTTGAAAAACGAAAAGAGGAAGATGCAAGTATTTCCCAGCATATGGCCGAGATTGAACTGGAACACATGTTGTGTAACTAGCTAGCCTGGTTACGGCTTCTCTGATGAGTAACCAGGCTCTCTTTGGCTCTTGAAGAAACTAGCTGAAAAGTGGGTAACTCTAACACAGGCGACCACCAATAGTGAGCCCTAGACTCGCTCCCTCTACCCCCGGGGCCCCTGGCTCAGCACCCTGCTTGCTGCGGCCCCCGGAACCGCCTACTTCTTCTTTCTTTTCCAGCCTGCCCCACATAGCTTAGCCCACAGCTAGTGGGTAAATCTGTTGATTTACAAAGGCAGATTCCCTCGCCTCTGTGATTTTTGTTTCTGACAAGAGACTTTATGTGTTAGGGTGAGAACATAACCATAGATTATCAGCTGCTAAGAAATTAATTTGAACGTTATGCGTTTCTGTCACCTACAGCAGAACCTAGAGTTTCCTGGATATTGTAGCGGGAATTCACTTTCTGATATCGAAATTATAGAGCAACTTCTAAACACAGCCCACATAACTCGACCGTCAGTTAGTTCCCTAATAACCACAATTGACCGGAAAAAAAAAAACGGAAATCTTTGGCACTATTCTACGAGGATCTCCTCAGTTTTTACGGGGGCCAGCGTCTTCCCGCCAGCGTTGGCTAAATCCGAGCCCTCCGCTCCGGGGAACTCCTCCCTGTGGAGCAGGCTGGCACCTGGGGAGCCCGCGCCCTGCAGACCCGCCAGCGCCCCCTGGCTGAAGCACAGGTGCTTGATCACCTCGTTGGGGCTGGAGAAGGTCGTCTCGCAAATGTTGCACTTGTAGGGCCGGGCCGAGCCCATGAACAGCGCCTCCATCTGGCTGCTGTCCTCGCCCGCGGCGCACAGCTCCATGCTCTGCCGGTCCACCATAGTGTACGTGTCGGCCCCCTGGTTCAGGCACACGTGGCGCGCCGCCTGGTTGGCGCGGCAGAAGCTCTTGCCGCAGGCGCTGCACTTGAAGGGCTTGCCCGTGTGGATGTACATGTGCTCGCGCCAGTGGCTCTTCTGGATGAACTTGCGGCCGCAGGTGGCGCACTCGTACTTGCGCCGCTTCACCTCGCGGTCCAGGTCGGCGCTCTCCAGGTTGTCGATGTCGGCGATGTCGGAGGGCGGCGGGGTGTCGGCCTGGGACTGGGACCCGGCTGCCCCCCAGCTGGAGGTGGACACCTCCGCCCGGGGCGAGTCCGAGTTGGCGCCGGACGCGTGCATCTGCTCGCCGTCGCTGAGGACCTCCAGCGCCCCGCCCGAGTGGCCCGTCCCCGAGTGGCCCGCCCCGCCCCGGCTTCCCCCCCTGGAGAGTTCCTCCGCCTCGGCCGCCGCGGCGTGCTCCGCGGCCTGCTCGGCGTGCGACAGGCCGTCGCTGGGCTCCGAGAGGGAGTACTGCAGGGCCTGGGTGTGCTGCAGCAGGTGCTCCCGCAGCAGGCTCCGCTGGTTGAAGCGGTAGCCGCACAGGTGGCAGGTGTAGTGCTTCCGGAAGGAGGCGCTGCGCTTCATGATGCTGGGCTTCACGTGCAGGATGGCGTTGACCGAGGACGACGTCTCCGCCGCCGCCGCCAGCGAGCCCCCCCTGTGCTGCTCCTCGGCCGGGGTCTGCATGCCGCTGGTGGAGGGCTCCGCCTGCGGGGGCGAGGAGGCCCGCTTGGGCGCCAGGGAGTTGGCGTAGGAGGGGAGGAGCGCCGGCGTGGACATGTTCCTCCGGTCGGCGCCCAGCGGCTCCAGGTCCATGGGAGAGGAGAGCTCGCGGCCGGCCGGCAGTCGGGCAGACAGCCCCGCCTGCTGGTCGGAGATCTGGATGCCGTAGAGCGACGTGGAGAGGGAGAGGTTGGACTCGGGGTGGGCGTACACCGACTGGCTGGCCTCCTGCAGCAGAGGGTAGGCGTGCAGGAACTTGACTCCCTGCTCCAGGCGCGCGGGGTCGATGAGCTGGGGCGCGAGCCGGCCCGTGTACATCAGGTTCAGGAGGTAGCTGAAGATGTCCGGCTGGATGTCCGCCGCCTTGAGGCGAACGCAGTCGCTGGAGGAGCAAACAGGACGTTACTTTGGCTACGGTGTCAAAGGCTACCTCTTCGAGTTCAGGCTTTAAATCAAAACTTTAACTTCTCGGTAATAGAACTTATAATCATGTGGTATCTTATTTTTTTCACATACATACATACATACATTACATACAGGTGTTATTACACTTGCGTAAGAGTTTCTCTTACGCACTTAAATAAAGTACTTCCATTGTGTAGCATCTTATGCTAGCATTCTTTTGTTGTATACAGGGATTGGGTTACCCTAGCAATCGGAAGTGCCTGGCACTTCCGATCGTGCCCTCTATGATCATCCCTACTGTACCAACAGCGATATATATTGTTGCTTCTCTTTCCTCTGACAAATGTACTTCTTGTAAGTGGCTTTGGACAAAAGCGTCTTCTAAATGCCCTAAATACAAATCTAATAACATTTCGACTTCCTACACCTTCCTTCTGGCCTACATAGAGAAAACTTGCCTCAAGACTAGAAACAACTTTAAAGTTGTAATGAACCATAACGCACACTAGAGCCTACACATTAATACTTGGCAGTGTCAGAGTGTATGATTCTAATTTTAATGAAATATTCCCAGCAGTCGAGGACTTAATGTTGATTTGGAATTACTTTGACTTAAAAAAAAAAACATGCAAAACATTGCGTCCCTTTTTATTTTTCTTCATGCGAGCTTAGCGTAGCATTGTGGCGGCGGTGGCAGGTGGCTGTGAGTGTACCTGTCCTGGTGAATGAAGAGTGTGCGGAAGTAGTTTGAGAAGGCGGCCAGCACGGCCTTGTGGGCTTTGAAGAACACATCGCCGATGGCCACGGTGCAGTCACACAGGAAGCCGAACTCCCTCTGAGCGTTGAGCTGCTGGAGGAGGATTAGACCATGGTTGGCCAACTCCATGCTTCAGCCTGCAAGAAGAGAAGCCACAAACCCACATGAACACACACGTATGAACACACACATATGAACACGTGTGTGTTAGTGCATGTTAGAGAGAGTGTGTGTGTGTGTGTGTGTGTGTGTGTTAGTTAGAGTGTGTGTGTGTGTTAGTTAGAGTGTGTGTGTGTGTGTGTGTGTGTGTGTGTGTGTGTGTGTGTGTGTGTGTGTGTGTGTGTATATGTGTATGTGTGCGTGCGTATGTGTGTGGCGCGCAAACAAATACCCACAAAACCCACCCCCACAGAGACAGAGACACACAGGCAGAGGCCAACGAGCAACAGTCAGTTTCCTGTCTGGGTGGGGGGGTGGGGGCGAGGAACCAGGGCATATTGTGACCACAAAGAAAAGGCAGTCGGCGCAGTGCAACGTCTTTCTAACCACACGCTTGTTTTCCACCCTCCACGCACACTCACACACTCACACGACACACGAGCCTCGAGACGGGCGTAAACATCCACACAACAATGTTTGTTTGCGTCCGAAAACAAAAGAGGAACTTACAACACGCCTAGCCGCGGTTCACAATCTTTCGCTGTGTTTTCTTTTTTTCAAAACGTACAGAAAAACAACCGGACGGTAAAAAACAAAAATACGGTTTTGGGTTCGGGATCTGGGAGGGAGGAGGACGTGGAAAACATTCCTCTGGTCGGTGGAACGACAACAACAGACCGGATAATCAATGAGCGACAGGGAGAGGTCAGGGACTTTCCTGTGCGGCCTTCCTGGGGCGTCGGCGGTGGCTGCCCCCCCCCCCCGCCCCAAGCCCCCCAGCCCCCCGCCCTGGACCGAGAACAGAGACCGGGGCTGTCCCCTCTGACTGCTCGCTCGTGACGACTTCCGGAAGAGTGCTCTCGCTCGCTCTCTCTCTCTCTCTCTCTCTCTCTCTCTCTCTCTCTCTCTCTCTCTCTCTCTCTCTCTCTCTCTCTCTCTCTCTCTCTCTCTCTCTCTCTCTCTCTCTCTCTCTCTCTCTCTCTCTCTCTCTCTCTCTCTCAACCCTGGGAGGCTAATCTCCAGGGAGACGGAAGGGGAAGGGGGGAGGGGGGGGAGAGAGGATGGGATGGTGGGGGGGCACGTTCAGAAATGGTGATCCATTCCAGTCCTGTGCATAAATAGTGCAGAGCAGCACTCACGAGCCCCTAAACTGAGCCAGACAGGGAAGATACGATGTGGCAAAATCTATTCCAGACAACCACTCTCACCTTTGACCCTTTGGGGTGTGTGGAGGGGGGGGGGTCTCCACAGTACGACCACTATGTGGGTCCTTCCAGCCAATCAGCTATGAATGAGTGAGTCAGGCATGGAGACAGGGATCAGGATGTGGGCGGGGCCTCCGCCAGCCTCCAGCCGTGAGGGAGTGGGAGTCGCCGTACGTTTGAGGTAAACACTCTTTATCGGTGAGGGGAGGGAAACCTGCCGAACGGCCGGTTCCAGCTCCGGGGGGGTTCCAGCAGGCTGCGCTGCTCGCTTTGAGTCCCTGCTGCCTTAGATGACTGTTTGTGACCCTAAAGGTCAGCGCTTGGGGGGGGGGGGGGGGGGGAGACTCCGGGCCATCACATGACCAGGGTTACGGGTGTCGGCACGCATTCCTTAGGCAGAGCCGGTTCCTTCTAAACCGGTGGTGGTGGAGACTTGAAAACTGCCTTGGGGGGGGGGTTATTATCCTCCTCCAACAGAGGACTTTCTCCCCCCCCCCCCCCACCCCACCCCGTCTCCACACAGGAACTTGTCCAACTCGGAGCACCCCTTTCGAACGTAGCACCCCTTTCGACCGTAGCACCCGTTTAATGCGGCCATAACAGCAGCAGGAAACAAGTGATGTATGAACCGGTTAAATGGTGATACTAAAGCTTGGCTTGTTCTCGTATTCTGACAGAAAGATGTCAGCTTAACGACGAGAACCTAGCAACTTTAGAAAGTGTTTCATGGCATGTGGTGCAATCACCACGTAGCGGTTCAGCCGTTCTCCAGAGCTACACACTGTTGTGAAAACAACAGCTTTCCAAACCGGGGTTGATTCGCTTAGCACATGAAACATAAAGGCCTGTTCATCTCTGATCCACCCGAGTTGTAAACAATGAATACGGGACC
>NC_044068.1:3810740-3905740 GCF_902167405.1 Gadus morhua
GCATATCATAACAACATAAATAAATATTTCGGGAAAGCACGGATATACTTTACTGCATTGCTATCTTATTTTTCAATCCATATCGTGGTCACTTTTTGATGTTTAGTTTCATGTGAATACCTGAATAGGGGTATACCTTATTTTGTTTACTTGTATTATATATATACTTTATATACATACACACACACAATCACACACTGTATCTCATCTTAGGTAATAGGTGGTGGGCTCGGTTTGAAAAAAGTAAAAAAAGTGATTTTGTAATTTGTTGTCTTGTTCTGAATATCAAATTATCATGAGGCCTCAAGCAGCCGGTTGTTTGAGGTACACAGTGGTCGTTGTTTCAGGTATTGCAGTCGATCCTCCCTCCATCTGATATGCAAAGAAGCTGATAAGCACGTGGAGGTTCCAAGTGTTTCAACAGAAACCAAACAAAAACAATCCCAATCTGATTAAGACCCCATGGGGCCAGGCAGACAACAGAACAACAGCTGATAGCTGTTGGGTACTGCAGGAGTATTTAGCATAACAGTCTTACAGATAAACCCTCTAGTCCAGTGGTTACCACCCTATTTTTGGCCAGTGACCCAATTTCTTGCTCTGAAAATGCTTGCAACCACAACTTTAACTTTTGCTTCGGCACTTAATGTTTTTACCCAATCAGCGTCCGCCGGTAAAATCAATATCCTGGTAATAACATAATCGCATTACTGGTAAGTGATTTTCTCGTGGCTATGAATCATTAAGAAGTTAGTAAGGACAGGACGTCAGACTCAGACTCTTTTAAAAAGAAAAGGGTTTTCTAAAATGTATCATTAATTATTCACGGCTTATGTCAGTTATCTCCTACGACCCCATATGCATATCAGGGGACCCCGAGTGGAGACCCGAGCCACAGGTTGAGAACCACTGCTCTAACCTAGTGGAATAGTGAAGGCCATATTTACATGGACGTCATAGGCGGTTCATGTAATATTTACTGTGTCATACTGTTAAACTCTCTCACTCTTTCTCACTCCCCCCCCTCTCTCACTCTCTTTATCCCCCCCCCCTCTCTCTCTCTCTCTCTCTCCCCCCCCTCCCCCCTCTCCATCTCCCTCTTCCTCTCTCCCAGAATAGATCGGCTATTCGAAGGGAGCTGCACTCTGACTTTCACGTGACTGCCCGACGCGATCACATTGATCTCTCCCTCTGATTAACATCAGATAGCATCGAAACCAACCGCTTAGCCTGCACCACATCCAGGCCTAGGAGTTGCTATGCGTTTCAACCCCGGTCCATCGAAGATGCATCTCTGCAATGTTATTTTTTTTTGTGTAGCATGTCCGAGCCCGATGCAAAACAAACGCACGAAGATTAGCCGTCTCTCGCGGCGCGGCGGAGACAGAGCAGGCGAGCAGAGACACCTGTTTAAACACAGACCTTGATGTTCAGCCCCACGGCCGCGGCTTGTTTTGAAACCGGAGGAGTGAGTCACAGCAGCACCACCCCCCCCCCCCCCCCCCCCCCCCCCCACCACCCCCTCCCTTTCCCCTCTCCTCCTTTCAAACCGAGCCCTCTCTCCGTTTAGGAAAACAGATCAGGCCCTGTGTGTGTGTGTGTGTGTGTGTGTGTGTGTGTGTGTGTGTGTGTGTGTGTGTGTGTGTGTGTGTGTGTGTGTGTGTGTGTGTGTGTGTGTGTGTGTGTGTGGGTGTGTGTGTGTGGTGTGTCGTGTGTGTGTGTGTGTGTGTGTGTGTGTGTGTGTGTGTGTGTGTGTGTGTGTGTGTGTGTGTGTGAGAGAGAGAGCCTGGAAGCGGGGGAGAGGGGGGAGGCGGGGGAAGGAGGAGGCGGGGGGCCGGGACGAACACCGGAGATTGACACAGCTGGACGGCCACTACCCAAGGACACGGAGGGGCTTCACATCCTGCCGCCGGGCTTCCAGGTTCCCATGGTGACCCCCGTGAACCGATTCAAAGAAAAGAACCGGGGGGAGGGGGGGGGGGGGGGTTGGGGGAGGCGGGGGGGAGGATATTCTATCAGGATTATAAATGAACATGCTTATCTTTTCAGCCTTGTGAGTGTATCTAATTAATCTGCGTGGTTGTTTAGATGAAAAAGAAAGACAGAGGAAGGTGGTGCGTTGAATCTCCCCTGATGGATCAGCCAAATTAACAATGTGGGGTAGACGGGTTAACACAAACATGTTGCGATTCAGGACGTTGATTTGTTGGACTGTTTGATATAAGGAGATGGAATAGGAATAGGAATAGAGTTTGTTTACGAAGGCAGAAAAAAAACAAGTCCGACCGTCAAAACGCAGACGGGAAAGCCGTCACCGTCCCTCCTCTTCCCGCCAAAAGGCATTCGGGTCGCAAGTTCTGGCGCTCCCTGATTGGCTGCGCGGATATCTCCATGGCAACCGTTTCCCTGCGCGACTCCCAGGATGTCCAGGAAAGGAAGCTGTCAGCTTCATAACAGTTTACTCATCCTTTGATCTGCGCGGTCTATACATCATCGAAGTTGGTGTTATGCCGAGAAGGGTCCAGCTGCAGGCTTGGGCATTCCCGTCATGACACAAGAACGTCCATTAGACATATTTTATATATATATATATATATATATATATATATATATATATATATATATATATATATATATATATATATATATATATATATATATATATATATATATATACATAATGATAATACATTTAATTTAGAGGCGCCTTTCAAGACACCAAAGGTCACCTTACAGAGCATGTAGTCATCAATATATATATATATATATATATATTTAAAAAATAATCTCCCCAGAAAGTACTATAAAATAACAAGTTCGGCGCTTTTATTTTTAGTCGAGTCTGGCTTGCTTCTTCCGGCTGAGATCGTCTGGAGGTGCAAGAAGGGCACTAGCCCCACCAGCCCAATGCAATGTGTATTGGACTGGAAACATTGAAATGCGCATGCTCAGAGTGTTTCACTGTTGAAGTGAACGGAGATTATTTTTCTTCCTGGTGGGGCTAGCCACTAGCCCATTATGTCCATGGTGTGGCCTTGGGACCGTCAAAAATCCCAGGATGCATTTCGCATTCCTGTATTAAAATATCAGTGTGTAAGCTATAAAATAGGCTATATAGGAACATTTTAAAAGTATAACAAAGATGGAGGCCTATTGAACATATTTGCATACTATTATTTTAAAATGAAAGAGGGGTTTTGTTTTACATAATTTGTTTATTGTATAAGTCGCGGATGGAGGAAACCCATCGCAACGGAAATCCCGGTCGGATCCATCTGATCGGTGTGTGTGTGTGTGTGTGTGTGTGTGTGTGTTTCTATTCTATTTATATTCTATACTATTCTATTCTATTCTATGTGACACCTTATGTTTTTTTTCATGACGACCAACAAAAAACAACAGTGTTACCCCTTATATATTATTTGACAAGGACAATTATTTATTTATTTTCAAATATGTTTTTTTTCATGACGACCAATAAATTACGACAGTGTTACCACTTATATTTTATTTGACAAAGACAACAGTGTGACACCTTATTTTTTTTTCATGACGACCAATAAAAAACAACAGTGTTACCCCTTATGTTTTTTTCATGACGACCGATATAAAACAGCAGTGTTACCCCTTGTGTTTTTTTTCATGACGACAAATAAAAAACAACAGCGTTACCCCTTATGGTTTTTTTCATGACGACCGATAAAAAACGACAGTGTTACCCCTTATGTTTTTTTCATGACGACCAATAAAAAACAACAGTGTTACCCCTTATGTTTTTTTTCATGACGACCAATAAAAAACGACAGTGCTACCCCTTATGTTTTTTTTCATGACGACCAATAAAAAACAACAGTGTTACCCCTTATGTTTTTTTTCATGACGACCAATAAAAAACAACAGTGTTACCCCTTATGTTTTTTTTCATGACGACCAATGAAAAACGACAGTGTTACCCCTTATGTTTTTTTTCATGACGACCAATAAAAAACGACACTGTTACCCTTTATGTTTTTTTTATGACGACCAATAAAAAACGACAGTGTTACCCCTTATGTTTTTTTTCATGACGACCAATAAAAAACGACAGTGTTACCCCCTATGTTTTATTCGATACATTTCGACAGTGTTACCCCTTATGGATTTTTCATGACGACAGATAAAAAACGACAGTGTTACCCTTTACGTTTCATTTGATAAAAACGACAGTGTTACCCCTTATGTTTTTTTTCCATGATGACTGATGAAAAACAACAGTGTTACCCCTTATATTTTATTTGACAAGGACAATTATTTATTTATTTTCAAATATGTTTTTTTTCATGACGACCAATAAATTACGAAAGTGTTACCCCTTATATTTTATTTGACAAAGACAACAGTGATACCCCTCATGTTTTTTTTCATGACGACCAATAAAAAACAACAGTGTTACCCCTTATGGTTTTTTTCATGACGACCAAAGAAAAACGACAGCGTTACCCCTTATGTTTTCATTCATGACGACCAATAAAAAACAACAGTGTTACCCCTTATGTTTTTTTTCATGACGACCAATAAAAAACAACAGTGTTACCCTTTATGTTTTCTTTCATGACGACCAAAAAAAAACAACAGTGTTACCCCTTATGTTTTTTTTCATGACGACCAATAAAAAACAACAGTGTTACCCCTTATGTTTTTTTTCATGACGACCAATAAAAATCGACGGTGTTACCCCTTATGTTCACTTTCATGACGACCAATAAAAAACAACAGTGTTACCCCTTATGTTTTTTTTCATGACGACCAATAAAAAACGACAGTGTTACCCCTTATGTTTATTTTCATGACGACCAATAAAAAACGACAGTGTTACCCCTTATGTTTTTTTTCATGACGACCAATAAAAAACAACAGTGCTATCCCCATATGTTTTTTTTCATGACAACCAATAAAAAACGACAGTGTTACCCCTTATGTTTTTTTTCATGACGACCAATAAAAAACAACAGTGTTACCCCTTATGTTTTCTTTCATGACGACCAATAAGAAACAACAGTGTTACCCCTTATGTTTTTTTTCATGACGACCAATAAAAAACAACAGTGTGACCCCTTATGTTTTTTTTCATGACGACCAATAAAAAACAACAGTGTTACCCCTTATGTTTTCTTTCATGACGACCAAATAAAAACAACAGTGTTACCCCTTATGTTTTTTTTCATGACGACCAATAATAAACAACAGTGTTACCCCTTATGTTTATTTTCATGACGACCAATAAAAAACGACAGTGTTACCCCTTATGTTTTTTTTCATCATGACCAATAAAAAACAACAGTGTTACCCCTTATGTTTTCTTTCATGATGACCAAAAAAAATCGACGGTGTTACCCTTTATGTTTTTTTTCATGACGACCAATAAAAAACGACAGTGTTACCCCTTATGTTTTTTTTCATGACGACCAATAAAAAACAACAGTGCTACCCCTTATGTTTATTTTCATGACGACCAATAAAAAACGACAGTGTTACCCCTTATGTTTTTTTTCATGACGACCAATAAAAATCGACGGTGTTACCCCTTATGTTTATTTTCATGACGACCAATAAAAAACAACAGTGTTACCCCTTATGTTTTTTTTCATGACGACCAATAAAAAACGACAGTGTTACCCCTTATGTTTATTTTCATGACGACCAATAAAAAACGACAGTGTTACCCCTTATGTTTTTTTTCATGACGACCAATAAAAAACAACAGTGCTATCCCCTTATGTTTTTTTTCATGACGACCAATAAAAAACGACAGTGTTACCCCTTATGTTTTTTTTCATGACGACCAATAAAAAACAACAGTGTTACCCCTTATGTTTTCTTTCATGACGACCAATAAGAAACAACAGTGTTACCCCTTATGTTTTTTTTCATGACGACCAATAAAAAACAACAGTGTGACCCCTTATGTTTTTTTTCATGACGACCAATAAAAAACAACAGTGTTACCCCTTATGTTTTCTTTCATGACGACCAAATAAAAACAACAGTGTTACCCCTTATGTTTTTTTTCATGACGACCAATAAAAAACAACAGTGTTACCCCTTATGTTTATTTTCATGACGACCAATAAAAAACAACAGTGTTACCCCTTATGTTTTTTTTCATGACGACCAATAAAAAACGACAGAGTTACCCCTTATGTTTATTTTCATGACGAACAATAAAAAACAACAGTGTGACCCCTGATGTTTTTTTTCATGACGACCAATAAAAAACGACAGTGTTACCCCTTATGTTTTTTTTCATGACGACCAATAAAAAACAACAGTGTTACCCCTTATGTTTTCTTTCATGACGACCAATAAAAAACAACAGTGTTACCCCTTATGTTTTTTTTTATGACGACCAATAAAAAACAACAGTGTGACCCCTTATGGTTTTTTTCATGACGACCAATAAAAAACCACAGTGTTACCCCTTATGTTTTTTTTCATGACGACCAAATAAAAACAACAGTGTTACCCCTTATGTTTTTTTTCATGACGACCAATAAAAAACGACAGTGTTACCCTTTATGTTTTTTTTCATGACGACCAATAAAAAATAACAGTGTTACCCCTTATGTTTTTTTTCATGACGACCAATAAAAAACAACAGTGTTACCCCTTATGTTTTTTTTCATGACAACCAATAAAAAACGACATTGTTACCCTTTGTTTTTTTTCATGACGACCAATAAAAAACGACAGTGTTACCCCTTATGTTTTTTTTCATGACGACCAATAAAAAACAACAGTGTTACCCCTTATGTTTTCTTTCATGACGACCAAAAAAAAACAACAGTGTTACCCCTTATGTTTTTTTTCATGACGACCAATAAAAAACTACAGTGTTACCCCTTATGTTTTTTTTCATGACGACCAATAAAAATCGACGGTGTTACCCTTTATGTTTTTTTTCATGACGACCAATAAAAAACGACAGTGTTACCCCTTATGTTTATTTTCATGACGACCAACAAAAAACAACAGTGTTACCCCTTATGGTTGTTTTCATGACGACCAATAACAAACAACAGTGTTACCCCTTATGTTTTTTTTCATGACGACCAATAAAAAACGACAGTGTTACCCCTTACGGTTTTTTTCATGACGACCAATAAAAAACAACAGTGTTACCCCTTATGTTTTCTTTCATGACGACCAATAAAAAACAACAGTGTTACCCCTTATGTTTTTTTTCATGACGACCAATAAAAAACAACAGTGTGACCCCTTATGTTTTTTTTCATGACGACCAATAAAAAACAACAGAGTTACCCCTTATGTTTTCTTTCATGACGACCAAATAAAAACAACAGTGTTACCCCTTATGTTTTTTTTCATGACGACCAATAAAAAACGACAGAGTTACCCCTTATGTTTATTTTCATGACGACCAATAAAAAACAACAGTGTGACCCCTGATGTTTTTTTTCATGACGACCAATAAAAAACGACAGTGTTACCCCTTATGTTTTTTTTCATGACGACCAATAAAAAACAACAGTGTTACCCCTTATGTTTTCTTTCATGACGACCAATAAGAAAACAGTGTTACCCCTTATGTTTTTTTTTATGACGACCAATAAAAAACAACAGTGTGACCCCTTATGTTTTTTTTCATGACGACCAATAAAAAACCACAGTGTTACCCCTTATGTTTTTTTTCATGACAACCAAATAAAAACAACAGTGTTACCCCTTATGTTTTTTTTCATGACGACCAATAAAAAACAACAGTGTTACCCCTTATGTTTTCTTTCATGACGACCAATAAAAAACAACAGTGTTACCCCTTATGTTTTCTTTCATGACGACCAAAAAAAAACGACAGTGTTACCCCTTATGTTTATTTTCATGACGACCAATAATAAACAACAGTGTTACCCCTTATGTTTTTTTTCATGACGACCAATAAAAATAAACAGTGTTACCACTTCGACATTTTTGTGGGAATCCGAACCTGAACTGTATAGAGTGTTAACCTCTGAACTTATCAATGCACCATCAAGACACTGAATAAGGTCAACACAATGGTTATACTTCTCTTTATAATTCCTATGAAATAGAAATACGAGTCTTCCATCAGATGACATCAACCGGACTTGAACCCCGGCCTCCAGGGGGTTAGCTCCCAGCTCTCTCCACTTCCCACGGAGATTTGTGCAATAGTTATGCCTGAGGTTATATATGACAGTGCAATAAACATGATGGAATAACGTTTAAAATTAAAGATACCAATAAAAAACGACAGTGTTACCCCTTATATTTTATTTGACAAAGACAACAGTGTTACCCCTTATGTTTTTTTTCATGACGACCAATAAGAAACGACATTGTTACCCTTCATGTTTTTTTTCATGACGACTAATAAAACACGACAGTGTTACCCCTTATGTTTTTTTTCATGGCGACCAATAAAAAACGACAGTGTTACCCTTATGTTTTTTTTCATGACGACCAATAAAAAACGACAGTGTTACCCCTTATGCTTTTTTTCTTGACGACCAATGAAAAACAACAGTGTTACCCCTTATGTTTTTTTTCATGACGACCAATAAAAAACAACAGTGTTACCCCTTATGTTTTTTTTCATGACGACCAATAAAAAAAAACAGGGGTACCATTTCAAAGTTTTTGCGGGGATCCGAACCTGAACTGTTTAGAGTGTTAACATCCGAACTTATCAATGCACCATCAAGACACTGTATAAAATCAACACAATGGTTATACTTGTCTCTATAATTCGCATGAAATAGAAATAAGAGTCTTCCATCAGATGACATCAACCGGACTTGAACCCCGGTCTGCAGGGGGTTAGCTCCGAGCTCTCTCCACTTCCCACTGAAAATCGTGAATTAGTTATGTCTGAGGTTATATATGACAGTGCAATAAACATGATGGCATTACGTTTAAAATTAAAGATATCAATAAAAAACGACAGTGTTACCCCTTATATTTTATTTGACAAAGACAACAGTGTTACCCTTTATGTTTTTTTTCATGACAACCAATAAAAAACAACAGTGTTACCCTTTATGTTTTTTTTCATGACGACCAATAAAAAATAACAGTGTTACCCCTTATGGCTTTTTTCATGACGACCAATAAAAAACAACAGTGTTACCCCTTATGGTTTTTTTCATGACGACCAATAAAAAACGACATTGTTACCCTTTGTTTTTTTTCATGACGACCAATAAAAAACGACAGTGTTACCCCTTATGTTTTTTTCACGACGACCATTAAAAAACAACAGTGTTACCCCTTAGGTTTTTTTTCATGACGACCAATAAAAAACAACATTGTTACCCCTTATCTTTTTTTTCATGACGACCAAAAAAAACGACAGTTTTACCCCTTATGTTTTCTTTCATGACGAACAATAAAAAACAACAGTGTTACCCCTTATGTTTTTTTTCATGACGACCAATAAAAAACAACAGTGTTACCCCCTATGTTTTTTTTCATGACGACCAATAAAAAACTACAGTGTTACCCCTTATGTTTTTTTTCATGACGACCAATAAAAATCGACGGTGTTACCCTTTATGTTTTTTTTCATGACGACCAATAAAAAACGACAGTGTTACCCCTTATGTTTATTTTCATGACGACCAACAAAAAACAACAGTGTTACCCTTATGTTTTTTTTCATGACGACCAATAAAAAACGACAGTGTTACCCCTTATGTTTTTTTTCATGACGACCAATAAAAAACGACAGTGTTACCCCTTATGTTTTTTTTTATGACGACCAATAAAAAACAACAGTGTTACCCCTTATGTTTTTTTTCATGACGACCAATAAAAAACGACAGTGTTACCCCTTATGTTCTTTTTCATGACGACCAATAAAAAAAAACAGTGTTACCATTTCAACGTTTTTGCGGGGATCCGAACCTGAACTGTTTAGAGTGTTAACCTCAAAACTTATCAATGCACCACCAAGACACTGAATAAAATCAACACAATGGTTATACTTGTCTTTATAATTCGCATGAAATAGAAATAAGAGTCTTCCATCAGATGACATCAACCGGACTTGAACCCCGGTCTCCAGGGGGTTAGCTCCCAGCTCTCTCCACTTCCCACTGAAAATTATGAATTAGTTATGTCTGAGGTTATATATGACAGTGCAATAAACATGATGGCATTACGTTTAAAATTAAAGATATCAATAAAAAACGACAGTGTTACCCCTTATATTTTATTTGACAAAGACAACAGTGTTACCCCTTATGTTTTTTTTCATGACAACCAATAAAAAACAACAGTGTTACCCCTTATGTTTTTTTTCATGACGACCAATAAAAAACGACAGTGTTACCCTTTATGTTTTTTTTCATGACGACCAATAAAAAATAACAGTGTTACCCCTTATGGTTTTTTTCATGACGACCAATAAAAAACAACAGTGTTACCCCTTATGTTTTTTTTCATGACGACCAATAAAAAGCGACATTGTTACTCTTTGTTTTTTTTCATGACGACCAATAAAAAACGACAGTGTTACCCCTTATGTTTTTTTCATGACGACCATTAAAAAACAACAGTGTTACCCCTTAGGTTTTTTTTCATGACGACCAATAAAAAACGACATTGTTACCCCTTATGTTTTTTTTCATGACGACCAAAAAAAAACGACAGTTTTACCCCTTATGTTTTCTTTCATGACGACCAATAAAAAACAACAGTGTTACCCATTATGTTTTTTTTCATGACGACCAATAAAAAACGACAGTGTTCGCCTTATGTTTTCTTTCATGACGACCAAAAAAAAACAACAGTGTTACCCCTTATGTTTTTTTTCATGACGACCAATAAAAAACAACAGTGTTACCCCTTATGTTTTTTTTCATGACGACCAATAAAAATCGACGGTGTTAACCTTTATGCTTTTTTTCATGACGACCAATAAAAAACGACAGTGTTACCCCTAATGTTTTTTTTCATGACGACCAATAAAAAACGACAGTGTTAGCCCTTATGTTTTTTTTCATGACGACCAATAAAAAACGACAGTGTTACCCCTTATGTTTTTTTTCATGACGACCAATAAAAAACGACAGTGTTACCCCTTATGGTTTTCATGACGACCAATAACAAACAACAGTGTTACCCCTTATGTTTTTTTTCATGACGACCAATAAAAAACGACAGTGTTACCCCTTACGGTTTTTTTCATGACGACCAATAAAAAACAACAGTGTTACCCCTTATGGCTTTTTTCATGACGACCAATAAAAAACGACAGAGTTACCCCTTATGTTTATTTTCATGACGACCAATAAAAAACAACAGTGTGACCCCTGATGTTTTTTTTCATGACGACCAATAAAAAACGACAGTGTTACCCCTTATGTTTTTTTTCATGACGACCAATAAAAAACAACAGTGTTACCCCTTATGTTTTCTTTCATGACGACCAATAAGAAAACAGTGTTACCCCTTATGTTTTTTTTTATGACGACCAATAAAAAACAACAGTGTGACCCCTTATGTTTTTTTTCATGACGACCAATAAAAAACCACAGTGTTACCCCTTATGTTTTTTTTCATGACAACCAAATAAAAACGACAGTGTTACCCCTTATGTTTATTTTCATGACGACCAATAATAAACAACAGTGTTACCCCTTATGTTTTTTTTCATGACGACCAATAAAAATAATCAGTGTTACCACTTCGACATTTTTGTGGGAATCCGAACCTGAACTGTATAGAGTGTTAACCTCTGAACTTATCAATGCACCATCAAGACACTGAATAAGGTCAACACAATGGTTATACTTCTCTTTATAATTCCTATGAAATAGAAATACGAGTCTTCCATCAGATGACATCAACCGGACTTGAACCCCGGCCTCCAGGGGGTTAGCTCCCAGCTCTCTCCACTTCCCACGGAGATTTGTGCAATAGTTATGCCTGAGGTTATATATGACAGTGCAATAAACATGATGGAATAACGTTTAAAATTAAAGATACCAATAAAAAACGACAGTGTTACCCCTTATATTTTATTTGACAAAGACAACAGTGTTACCCCTTATGTTTTTTTTCATGACGACCAATAAGAAACGACATTGTTACCCTTCATGTTTTTTTTCATGACGACTAATAAAACACGACAGTGTTACCCCTTATGTTTTTTTTCATGGCGACCAATAAAAAACGACAGTGTTACCCTTATGTTTTTTTTCATGACGACCAATAAAAAACGACAGTGTTACCCCTTATGCTTTTTTTCTTGACGACCAATGAAAAACAACAGTGTTACCCCTTATGTTTTTTTTCATGACGACCAATAAAAAACAACAGTGTTACCCCTTATGTTTTTTTTCATGACGACCAATAAAAAAAAACAGGGGTACCATTTCAAAGTTTTTGCGGGGATCCGAACCTGAACTGTTTAGAGTGTTAACATCCGAACTTATCAATGCACCATCAAGACACTGTATAAAATCAACACAATGGTTATACTTGTCTCTATAATTCGCATGAAATAGAAATAAGAGTCTTCCATCAGATGACATCAACCGGACTTGAACCCCGGTCTGCAGGGGGTTAGCTCCGAGCTCTCTCCACTTCCCACTGAAAATCGTGAATTAGTTATGTCTGAGGTTATATATGACAGTGCAATAAACATGATGGCATTACGTTTAAAATTAAAGATATCAATAAAAAACGACAGTGTTACCCCTTATATTTTATTTGACAAAGACAACAGTGTTACCCTTTATGTTTTTTTTCATGACAACCAATAAAAAACAACAGTGTTACCCCTTATGTTTTTTTTCATGACGACCAATAAAAAACGACAGTGTTACCCTTTATGTTTTTTTTCATGACGACCAATAAAAAATAACAGTGTTACCCCTTATGGCTTTTTTCATGACGACCAATAAAAAACAACAGTGTTACCCCTTATGTTTTTTTTCATGACGACCAATAAAAAACGACATTGTTACCCTTTGTTTTTTTTCATGACGACCAATAAAAAACGACAGTGTTACCCCTTATGTTTTTTTCACGACGACCATTAAAAAACAACAGTGTTACCCCTTAGGTTTTTTTTCATGACGACCAATAAAAAACAACATTGTTACCCCTTATCTTTTTTTTCATGACGACCAAAAAAAACGACAGTTTTACCCCTTATCTTTTCTTTCATGACGAACAATAAAAAACAACAGTGTTACCCCTTATGTTTTTTTTCATGACGACCAATAAAAAACAACAGTGTTACCCCCTATGTTTTTTTTCATGACGACCAATAAAAAACTACAGTGTTACCCCTTATGTTTTTTTTCATGACGACCAATAAAAATCGACGGTGTTACCCTTTATGTTTTTTTTCATGACGACCAATAAAAAACGACAGTGTTACCCCTTATGTTTATTTTCATGACGACCAACAAAAAACAACAGTGTTACCCTTATGTTTTTTTTCATGACGACCAATAAAAAACGACAGTGTTACCCCTTATGTTTTTTTTCATGACGACCAATAAAAAACGACAGTGTTACCCCTTATGTTTTTTTTTATGACGACCAATAAAAAACAACAGTGTTACCCCTTATGTTTTTTTTCATGACGACCAATAAAAAACGACAGTGTTACCCCTTATGTTCTTTTTCATGACGACCAATAAAAAAAAAGTGTTACCATTTCAACGTTTTTGCGGGGATCCGAACCTGAACTGTTTAGAGTGTTAACCTCAAAACTTATCAATGCACCACCAAGACACTGAATAAAATCAACACAATGGTTATACTTGTCTTTATAATTCGCATGAAATAGAAATAAGAGTCTTCCATCAGATGACATCAACCGGACTTGAACCCCGGTCTCCAGGGGGTTAGCTCCCAGCTCTCTCCACTTCCCACTGAAAATTATGAATTAGTTATGTCTGAGGTTATATATGACAGTGCAATAAACATGATGGCATTACGTTTAAAATTAAAGATATCAATAAAAAACGACAGTGTTACCCCTTATATTTTATTTGACAAAGACAACAGTGTTACCCCTTATGTTTTTTTTCATGACAACCAATAAAAAACAACAGTGTTACCCCTTATGTTTTTTTTCATGACGACCAATAAAAAACGACAGTGTTACCCTTTATGTTTTTTTTCATGACGACCAATAAAAAATAACAGTGTTACCCCTTATGGTTTTTTTCATGACGACCAATAAAAAACAACAGTGTTACCCCTTATGTTTTTTTTCATGACGACCAATAAAAAACGACATTGTTACCCTTTGTTTTTTTTCATGACGACCAATAAAAAACGACATTGTTACCCCTTATGTTTTTTTTCATGACGACCAATAAAAAACAACAGTGTTACCCCTTATGTTTTCTTTCATGACGACCAAAAAAAAACAACAGTGTTACCCCTTATGTTTTTTTTCATGACGACCAATAAAAAACTACAGTATTACCCCTTATGTTTTTTTTCATGACGACCAATAAAAAACGACAGTGTTACCCCTTATGTTTTTTTTCATGACGACCAATAAAAAACGACAGTGTTACCCCTTATGTTTTTTTTTATGACGACCAATAAAAAACAACAGTGTTACCCCTTATGGTTTTTTTCATGACGACCAATAAAAAACAACAGTGTTACCCCTTATGTTCTTTTTCATGACGACCAATAAAAAACAACAGTGTTACCCCTTATGTTTTTTTTCATGACGACCAATAAAAATCGACGGTGTTAACCTTTATGTTTTTTTTCATGACGACCAATAAAAAACGACAGTGTTACCCCTAATGTTTTTTTTCATGACGACCAATAAAAAACGACAGTGTTAGCCCTTATGTTTTTTTTCATGACGACCAATAAAAAACGACGGTGTTACCCCTTATGGTTTTCATGACGACCAATAACAAACAACAGTGTTACCCCTTATGTTTTTTTTCATGACGACCAATAAAAAACGACAGTGTTACCCCTTACGGTTTTTTTCATGACGACCAATAAAAAACAACAGTGTTACCCCTTATGTTTTTTTTCATGACGACCAATAAAAAACGACGGTGTTACCCTTTATGTTTTTTTTCATGACGACCAGTAAAAAACAACAGTGTTACCCCTTATGCTTTTTTTCATGACGACCAATAAAAAACGACAATGTTACCCCTTATGTTTTTTTCATGACGACCAATAAAAAACGACAGTGTTACCCCGTATGTTTTTTTTCATGATGACCAATAAAAAACAACAGTGTTACCTCGTATGTTTTTTTTCATGACGACCAATAAAAAACGACAGTGTTACCCCTTATATTTAATTTGACAAAGACAACTGTGTTAACCCTTATGTTTTTTTTCATGACGACCAATAAAAAACAACAGTGTTACCCTTTATGTTTTTTTTCATGACGAGCAATAAAAAACAACAGTGTTACCCTTTATGTCTTTTTTTCATGACGACCAATAAAAAACAACAGTGTTACCCTTTATGTTTTTTTTCATGACGACCAATAAAAAACGACAGTGTTACCCCTTATGTTCTTTTTCATGACGACCAATAAAAAACGACAGTTAGCCCTTACGTTTTTTTCATGACGACCGATATAAAACAACAGTGTTACCCCTTGTGTTTTTTTCATGACGACAAATAAAAATCAACAGTGTTACCCCTTGTGTTTTTTTCATGACGACCAATAAAAAACAACAGCGTTACCCCTTATGTTTTTTTTCACGACGACCAATAAAAAACGACAGTGTTACCCCTTATGTTTTTTTCCATGACGACCGATAAAAAACGACAGTGTGACCCCTTATGGTTTTTTTCATGACGACCAAAGAAAAACGACAGTTTCACCCCTCATGTTTCATTTGATAAAAACGACAGTGTCACCCCCTATGTTTCATTCTATACATTTCGACAGTGTTACCCCTTATGGATTTTTCATGACGACAGATAAAAAACGACAGTGTTACCCTTTACGTTTCATTTGAGAAAAACGACAGTGTTACCCCTTATGTTTTTTTCCAATGAAGACTGATGAAAAACAACAGTGTTACCCCTTGTGGTTTTTTTCATGATGACCAATCAAAAACAACAGTGTTACCCCTTATGTTTTTTTTTCATGACGACCAAAGAAAAATGACATTGTCAGCCCTCATGTTTCATTTGATAAAAACGACAGTGTTACCCCTTATGTTTTTTTCATGACTACCAATAAAAAACGACAATGTTACCCCTTATGTTTCATTTGATTAAAAAGACAGTGTTACCCCTCATGTTTCATTTGATTAAAACGACAGTGTGTGAAAAACAACAGTAACAACAATGGGTCAAATAGCAATGGCTGGTGGAATGGCCATGAGGTAGGTCTGTATATGCAGTGTAAGCTTGTCCAGGCCCTGCAAGTCAGGATGTAGGCTATGAATCTGAATGAAAAGTAGGTAAATAGGTAGTGGCCATCCCCAAAATGCACCAGAATACAGGAAATCAAATCTATTTAATTCAAAAAAATATGGGGGGGGGGGACCTCAGACCCCCTGTCTGTTACTGTGCCCCAGCCCCACCAACATGTTTGATCACCAGCCGCCACTGAGAATGACCAATGGAAATAATTCTCTGCACAATTTGAATTGTGTTTAAATATGGTACAGTTGTAATTTGTTTAGCCAATTCATGTTAGACAATGAGGGTTTTGATTGACCCGAGGGAGAGGGGGCCTCCGATCGAGCGTTTGTGTTTTTTTGGTTTTTGTTATCATTGCTTTATTGGCCTAATCTGAGGAGAAATCGATGCCATAAACAGACATTTTATAGGCCTTTATTACACGGGTCTTCTCAATGCCGTGGAACGCTCCGTTCACTTGCAAGGGTAGCAGTCCGGTAACTTGTCAACCCCAGCGTCTTCGGTTGCTAAGCGACGTCAACGTCTTATAGCAGACTATTTCACTGCTGATCAACACTGGTACATGCATTACATGGTTTCGGAGTGGTACACTTTGAAATTGTAATACAGTTCAGCGAGAAAGGCGACGAAGAATAAGAAGGGGGCGTTCCAGTCTGCGTAAACGAGAACTCCCACCACACGAGAACGCCCATTTGTGACTGCAGTGGGATGATATTGGTTTTGCCGAAACTTTTACTATTTTACTATTTAGTATTTGATAGGTGGTAAGCTGCTACGAGTACCGATGGCCACACTATGACAATATGTTGCTCTACTAAACGGAGGCAATTTAAATACTTTGCATATCAGTCTCTGCCGCTAGATGGCGCCATTGTAAAGCAAATCTGGAGCTTAGTTTGAATTCACGAGGAAATAGGAAGTGAAATGTACTAAATACCAAATACCGACGGATAAGAGTACACGTACGCGTTTATTATGACGCAACCATCATTTTATACGTGATATATATATCTGAGAATTGAATTGTAGTTACATCTGACGAGTTGCTTGTACCAGAAAACCGAGGCATTGTTTTAAAAGAGTTACACATAAAGTTGCGTGTGGTTTGAAGAACGTCTGTGCAAGATGACTGAAGCAGAGCTGGAGACGCTGAGGGTTCCTCCGTCCCTGTCCGCCAAGGTGGAGGGGTAGGTGCACACATTCCGGGCTCATTCCGTGTGGACGTGTTTCGTTTAACGAATTTGCGTCTTCAAAAATAAAGGGTTTGGTTAAGGAGGACCATGGCCACAACTGCGTAGCATTAGCAAAACAATGCTAGCTGCTATCCTAAGCAAGTGGCTGATACCATAGACTTGTAAACGCAGACGGCGCACTGGCCCTTGGAGCGTACGTCAACGTTGTCGCCATATTGGAAAGGGCAAAACCTTCCGTGATACAAATGCGTTTAAACGAGGGAGCTGCGGTCTTTCTGGATAAAATGGAATATAACTTTACATTCCTCAACCAATTCCATTGAGTTCTTTATATTCAAGGGTTGATGATCTACGTGGAGTAAAAACATTTAAATGAAGAAAACATGATATATACAATGTATATACTGTTAAATATGAATGTAACTTGACTGTGACTTACTGAAATCGTTTGAGAAATGTCAATGTTATCGTGTTTATTCCAGAAAAACCGCAGCTTTCCCTATTACTTATATTTGTTAAAGGCCTTGGCCTCTCCAATATGGCGGCG
This sequence comes from Gadus morhua, assembly GCF_902167405.1. Lineage (NCBI taxonomy): Eukaryota > Metazoa > Chordata > Actinopteri > Gadiformes > Gadidae > Gadus > Gadus morhua. The sequence goes on from NC_044068.1 coordinate 3,828,894, forward strand.
TCGTTGACGTTTCACACTGTCGGAAGGCTACTGTCGGAGCCTTCATTGCGGCGTCCATATATACATATATATATATATATATGGCTACTTTATCAGCCACCCACCGCTATTATATTATCAAGTTAACAATGAACTGGCCAGGTTGAACTAAATCTATCCTTCATATCCTGGTCTCCATTGGCTATAATGTCACCTGTCACTAACACCCCTGCGTCTTCCTCCAGGTCGTTTGCTTATCTGACCATAAGAGACAGACTGCCCACCATCCTGACCAAGGCCGTCGACTCCATCCATCGCAACAAAGACAAGTTCTTTGAGCAGTATGGCGAGGTAGGGATAACTCTCCAAATCCTCCAGTGGTTCTTATTAAAATGCTGGTGACACCTTACAATAAGGGTACAATATTTAACCATTCATTAACATTATTCAATGTGGTAATCAGCATTCTATAGCATTTGCATAAGGTATGGGTTGGGGTAAGTGTTAGGGTTAGAGATGGGTGAAAGCTAAGGGTTAACCATATTAAATAATGAATTCCACTGTTAGCATTAACACAACTACCTTAGTTAACAACATTCGTAAAATTATTACTAGACCATTAGATAAAGTAATGCTTATAACTGCATTACAGGTTGTATCAGCGATGATGGGTGAGATCGCATCTGTATGTGAAGCGGAATCCCAAACAAACAGAGCCAGCGCACCCCTTCCTTCCGTGTTTTGTGCATCCAGCAAAAACAATCATAACCGCAGTGGAAAAAAACCCACAACACCCACCCCCTGGTCGGTGATTGGTTGGAATACTAATTGATTTTGGTTTTGAGTGGTTGGTAGTACCATTGTTTTTTGTGTACGATCTCGGAGCATTGGCTGCATAGTGAGACGCGCTTCCACAGCTAGCGGATCGTCAGGAAAGATCAGATGAATGCGATCATTTATGTTTTTCGGCCTACAATCGCTGATACAACCTTTAACCAAAAAGTACGAATGGTTAATGAATGTAGCCCTATTGTAAGTGTCGTCTAGAGATGTTAATCTAGCGGCTGATGCTCACGCCCTAGGAGGGGCTCCGGGCAGAGAAGGCGGCCATCGGCCTGCTGTCCAAGCTGAGGAACGAGCTGCAGACAGACAAGCCGGTGCTGCCCCTGGTGGACGAGCTGGAGGACGCGGAGGGCTGGAACCTCTACCTGCAGCGCCACGAGGCGCTGCAGGGGGAACAGGACCCCGTCAGCTGGTTCCGGTCCCCGTGGCTCTACGTTGAATGCTACATGTACCGCCGGATACAGGAGGCCCTCTGGCTGAAGTGAGGAGCCCCACATTAGTTATGTTTAAGGTGACCTATTATACCACCAAGTGTGAGTGCGATTAGCCGTTACAAGCCGTTTGGAAAATCTGCCAAAACAACTTCTAACGGCTAATCACACTCGCACCTGGTGGTATGTATGTCACCTTTAACATTTAGCGGACGCTTTATCCAGAGCCACTTACAATCAGTTCATTAGTTGGAAGAAAGAGAAAAAACACTATCGCTGTCGGTACAGTATGGATGTTCATAGAACAAAGTGCTAAGCGCTAACAATCGCGAGGTTAGCCCATTCTCCATAGCTAGGATAAGAAGCTACACAATGCTAAGTACTGTTTCTAAGTGTTAGCCATATGCCACATGATCCCTTTACTGTCCGCAACGATAAGGGGTGAAATGGTTCAATACGGTTTATATCTGGTGGATCTGGATAATGGTTTATGTATTGGTTCTGGAAATAACGATCATAATGAACACAGTGGCTTCAGTTATGCATCTATTATGAAGTGGAAAATACACAGAACGTTATGTACTACTTATTTAATGATGGGCCTTATACCGGAGAAATGTTGTATACGTGCTGATCTGATTCTCATGCAGAAGCACAAATATTTAGTGGTGGAGTAGTGTGTACAATCTCCGTTGCGGTCTGCCTCGATGCTAGTCATGAATGGTGCATTGCATACTATCATGCATTATTACTTGTAATTATATAATTATAAGCGTTGATGGATTAATGATCATAAATGCATACAAGTTGCGTTTTCTTTGACAGGCCAAAGTCTCCCACTGTGTCTGTAGAGGTGGATCTAATGCATGTGTTTTCATGGGTTCTTCAGTAACTGCTTGACGTGGGTTCTAATCCTGACTTGTGTCCGATGCTCCTGCAGTCCCCCTATCAGCGGGTTTGATGCGTTCCAAGAGGCCAAGACTCAGAGCTACTTTGAGTCCCAGCGGGCGGTCATGGCTCTGTGCACGCACCTGGAAGGCCTCCGCAAGACCGTGGCAGGGCTCCCTGAAGACCAGCTGCTGGAGCACTTTGACCGACTGCTCCAGGTAAGCACTCAGAGAGCCGTTTAACAACGATTTTCTCGCTTCCCCAAACTCGTGTCCAAAACAGCCCTGGGCCGTAATTGTTGTGGTCGACAGCGAGCTGGCACGCGCGCAGAGTCTGTTTGGAATAAGATGGCAAAATATGGGTTTATTCTTGTTTCTTCTGATCTCAAAAGTGCATAAAGAATGTATACCTATAAACACAAATGCATAGAATTACCCTCGAGTCCCTGCGCCCCTCCCAACAGGACCCCTGAACTCACTCAAAACCCACTGTTGGGATTTTGACAAAGACAAAATCACGACAAAGTCAGCCCATCCAAATGCTGAGATGAACAAGACCAGGTCGTAGCTTTTTTATGTAAATAAGCTGGCATGGGTCTCGAAATACATACAATACCCTTTTAATCAATAAACACTATTCCCTATCTCATTGGCATGGCTCATCACTCTGTGGTTTAATGGTATATGTTATAATTATTCACTGAACAATCAATAAATCATGACCAACATTGGAAGCAGTCAACATATAAACCGCTCTTTCCTATATGCCAGGCCTATGTGTTGGGATGAATTGATGCATGAATTGTTACTATAACATCTTACTGATCTCCAGTCAGTAACGGTAACAAATCACAAAAAAAGCATGCAGCGTTTGCGATTGGCAAATCGCGTTCTATTACATCGCGATGTCGGTTCGAATCCGATGAATCGTTCACCCCTAGCCTTCAGGCCCCATATATCTAGCTTAGCATCCGTCTGCTTGTTGAACACTTCGCAGGTCTCCTTGTGGGGCAACAAGTGCGACCTGTCCATCTCGGCCGGCCAGGACAACTCCCAGAAGACCAGTCCCATCGACTCACTGGCCGAGCTCCGCCCCTTCATCCTGGTGGACGACACCCGCTCCGTCTGGTCGGCGCTGGTCTCGGCGCGGGACCGGGGAGGCCCGGGCAGGGTGGACATCATCCTGGACAACGCAGGCTTCGAGCTGACCACGGACCTGGTCCTGGCCGACTTCCTGGTGGCCTCGGGGCTCGCCCGCAGCGTCCGCTTCCACGGCAAGGCCATGCCCTGGTTCGTGTCGGACGTGACGGCGCAGGACTTCACCTGGACCGTCCGGCAGACCGTGGCGTCCAACCACAGGTTCATGTCCGCGAGCGGCGTTCAATGGCAGCGCTACGTGCGGGAGGGCGTGTGGACCTATCTGGACCACCCGTTCTGGACGCAGCCCCACCCCTTCTGCGACATGGCGGCGGACGCGCCGGACCTGCACGCGGGCCTGCAGGGCGCCGCCCTGGTCCTGTTCAAGGGGGACCTGAACTACAGGAAGCTGACAGGCGACCGGGAGTGGGCGCCGACAGCGGCGTTCGCCACGGCGCTGCGGGGCTTCGCGCCGGCGCCGCTGTGCAGCCTGCGGACGCTGAAGGCCAACGTCCAGGTGGGGCTGCAGCCCGGCCAGGCGGAGCAGCTCGGCCAGCGCCAGCCGGACTGGATGACCTGCGGCCAGTACGCCGTGGTCCAGTTCCACAGCCCCCCCCGCCGGGGACCGTGAGACCGCCGGGCCTCCAGGGGGAGGCATTGACTCGGAGGGGGTTGGGGGGGGGGGGAACGAGGATCAAGCGGGGGTTGGGGGGGGGGGGTCCGAGCCATTGTATTGGCTAGGGGTGGAGCGGACACAGATTGTTTGGAGATGGTATCCTGGCCGTTTGCGCCGTGCTTGGAAATAAGAGCCACCATGCAAGTGGGGGGGGGGGGGGGGGATCTGTCATCTTGTTTACCAATGAATCTCTTTTTTCTTTTATTATGATTAACTTACTAAATGTGCACTTTTCACTGTTTGGAAAATGGGTAACTGGCTGTGCAGAAGTTTCTTTAAATCAGGGCGGCTCATATCTTAAATCTCAGAGCGTAAAACCAATGGGTGCAACGTTAAACCTTATTTTTCTAAGACGATGTATGACAAGGTCAGAGACGATGCATGAAGTTGAATGAATACAAAAAAAAGAAAATGTCGAATCTGAACTGATAATATGTGGTGCTGCAGAAAGTAAGGTAATATTAATCCTGTTTAAAAGTGGCGTACTAAACAATGTTGATCAAATATAGTTTAAAAAATAGTTTACAGTTTTTGATAAAATAAATAATGATTCTCATATTTGTATTATTATTTATAATTATTCATGAGATTATGGACCATGTATGTATTGTGGTCTATTATCTCATTTATTTCGTTCCAATCATTACAGTATTGTTCACATGTTGTGCTTATTGTTGGACTGTGTACTTTCAATAGGTTAAATAAGGACCCCTACTGGTGCAGAATGGCACAACGGCAGCGATAACTGATTAAAAAATCATCTCAAGGATACAAATAAATATCTCGATACCATCCCTGCATTCGTAATCACTAAGTACTTTGCTTGTTTGTTTGACTCAGCATTTTTAGTTTGTAATGTACCCATCAACTGGTCTTTTTCCAGTCAATTGTAAACAAAAACTAAATCTGGCTTCCCTCTGAAGAAGAATGCACATTGAACTATGAAAGGCTTTCATAATCATCCATCACGACAACTGAATTCAAGAGTTATACCTCAGGAAAGAGCCTTCCTTGACACACAATTTGCTCAATGTTCTCGCAATTTTCATTTTAGCCTGCGGGAAAGAAATACGTTTTTTCCAGTCATCAGTATTTTATTCTTATTTTTTTACTTGACCTGACATGTCCTCAAATTGGGTTGTTTACTGAGAGAGACGATGCAACAAGATGAGAGCGCGTAAAAAAAATCTCCTGCCTACGGGGCAATTTACCCTACTTGAGAGGTCGTTGGCAGCTTGGCAAGCACCTGTTTTCACCAGGTTTACCCATGCTCATGTCATTACACATCTGGGAATTACGACGTGCGTATTTTCCCTCGTTATGATGAAGATTGCGATGACAAAGTCATAAGCTTACGCGGATGACAACGATAGATAGGTTCAGTGTTTTTTTCTTTCTGGAACAATTATAAAAGTCACAAATTTGCAGAGATAAAGATAATGTCTGAAAAAGGTCCGAACCTGACCCTGACTTCTGTTCCCAAGCCTTCAAGGACGGGAGAGATTCCTTCAAAGCCAATGCACCTGGAGAAATGCGGGCCATGGAGGAAGCACACTTTAACAGAACGATGTTAAAGACGTCTTAAAATGTAAAATGAGTCAATAAAATCCAAAGGACAAAAGTAAAAAAGTAAATGAATAAAAACTTCCCTGCATACAATTAAAAACCATTGACATTCTTAATCAAGTAATAATAAGAAACATCAAGACTAGTTTCATCTGAAAACCTGGAGCACACTACAGCTATTAGAAAAACTAGTCACAAGTTTAACACAACACAACAAAAAATATAACAAAGACCCTTAATTGTTAGAATGTGATTTTTTAGCCCTCGACTTAATCCGGGGGGTTATCTTTGAGGATGTAATGATTGACTGACCATAAAACCGCTACCCTCTTCAAGAGAACTGCACAGAGTCAAGTCCAATGTATTTGCTGAGTCCTTACATTTACATTTAGGGCATTTAGCAGAACCTTTTATCCAAAGAGACCAATAAGTACATTTAGCGTCTTGTAGCAGCTTATCCTAGCTATCTTTGTTGTATACAGGGAATGGGTATAAATTGCAATTGTCAGTGCTTGTCACTTGTTTCTATGAACATCCTTTCAGTACCGACAGCCATATATTGTTGTTTCTCTTTCACCTGACAAAAGTACTTACTCTAAGTCGCTTTGGATAAAAGCGTCTGCTAAATGCCCACAATTTAAAATTAACTATAATTGGGTTAGAACGTGTTAGGAGGGGGGTGGCCAGTGACTAAGCTGGTAGATGTCAGGTGGGGTGGCCCGGCATTGGACCAGCACCCCATTAAAAGCAGACAGCATTACGGAGAGCTGGGGATGGGTGGACACATTAAAACAGACATCATTATGTTGAGCTCGGTTGGGTAGACACATTAAATCAGACAGGAGTAAGTTGCAATGGGGACAGTGGACACATTAAAACAGACTGCATTGTGTAGATGTGGGGACCGTAGACACATTAAAACAGACAGCCTTATGTTGCAGTGGGACAGTGGAAACATTAAATCAGACAGCCTTATGTTCCAGTGGGATGGTGGACACATTAAAAGAGACAGAATTATAGCTTGTTCAATGAGGAGCATGTGGGCAACCTCTGGAAGCTATGGGCAGCACGGGTAGGGCAGTGCTGTCTAGCAGCTCGATGTAGATGTAATGAGAGCTGAGGTAATGAGGGCCTATTTATTGGTATTCATTCAGGAGAGCCCTTTCAAATGTCCTTTAAAAAAAGTATAGATTTGAATACATATATTTTGTATTTATCTTATTTCATTTCCCCGCGGTATCTAGCAGTTCATGAAAATGTTATTCTTCTGAAATACTGAAAAGGCACCAACATTGAGAAATATTGGCCGTCAAAGTGAGATTTGACCTCTCGCAATGTTTGCTGTGTTATGGTGACCTGGCACTCAATACGAAGTCCCTATTGATTTAGCCGCATCTTTAATTTGTTGATCCTTTTTTTTCCCCCCTCCAATGCTGTCCTCAGATGGTCCAGTAGGACAGGCGAGACATCAGGCAGTCGCAGAGAGGACGAGAGCCGGAGAGAGCCAGAGAGAGAGACGGAGAGAGACACATAGGAATCGGCAGCTACCAGGTACGTTGCCCATCACCTAGAGGTGAACGCGAGAGGGGATATAGTCGATGGATGGGTAGGGGGATGAGGTTCTCTCCCCGATGGATCCATCATTTTGTAAAGCCACCGGCCTCATTTTCATCTGTGATCGGATTAGAGCCGCAAGTCTCAGGTGTGTTTGATAGTCTGGCTGCCAGTTGTTCCGACCAGGAATCGGAGGCTAGGCCGCTTTGTGTGTACATTTACTTGTTATTGTGTGTGTACATGAACGTATGTGTGTGTGGGTGCCTGTTTGTGTGTGTATGTGTGTGTGTGTGTGTGTGTGTGTGTGTGTGTGTGTGTGTGTGTGTGTGTGTGTGTGTGTGTGTGTGTGTGAACCTGTGTGTGTGTGTGTGTGTGTGTGTGTGTGTGTGTGTGTGTGTGTGTGTGTGTGTGTGTGTGTGTGTGTGTGTGTGTGTGTGTGTGTGTGTGTGTGTGTGCGCTGTAGGACGACTGAAACGAAGGCTTAGTATTCTTTCATGAGACTGCGAGCCAGCTGAGACCACTAAAAGCTTTTTAGGGGCCAAAGTATCGGTAGAGTATAAAAAAGTGTTTTCTTCCAACCGTAGTGTGAGAGGATAAGGAAGTTGGTCTTGGTTTCATTCTTGCGCATGCTTTCTCCTCCTCTGTTTTCCTCTCCCTCACTCCCACACACCGGCTGAAATCTGCAAGAAAAAAAAAAACAGGGGAAAAAACTCAGTTCACACACGCATGCAAAACGTTGTTTGGTGTAAACTAGGAGGAGTCTAGCAGGAGAGAGAGAGAGAGAGAGAGAGAGAGAGAGAGAGAGAGAGAGAGAGAGAGAGAGAGAGAGAGAGAGAGAGAGAGAGCGAACAAGAGAGAGAGAGAGAGGGAGAGAGAGAGAGAGAGAGAGAGAGAGAGAGAGAGAGAGAGAGAGAGAGAGCGAACAAGAGAGAGAGAGGGAATCATTCTGAGAATAGCAGAGAAGGGGGTAGGACTCAGGCAGCATTAGCCCTTCACCTGCAGCCCTGCAGCTGCCACAGAGTCACCAGAGCTGCTCCTGAGTAGGAAGGAAAAGAGCAAGAGAGGAGTTGAGGGGAGCCGGCACAGAGAACTACAGAGAGAGAAAGAGAGAAAGAGAGAAAGAGTCAGAGAGAGAGCGACAGAGAGAGAGGGACAGAGAGAGGGACAGAGAGAGAGAGCGACAGAGAGAGAGGGACAGAGAGAGGGAGCGAAAGAGAGAGAGAGAGAGAGAGTAGTGGGGAGTAAAGAGGGAGCGAGCGCTACAGACTACATCATGCTGCTTCCCAGCGCCGCCGTGCTGTGATGCTTCTCAGGCAGAGCCCGGCCGCACACTGCAGGCACCCCCCCGGCCCCCCCGGACCCTCCCCGGCCCCACGGGCCAGCCCGGACCCCGCCTCGCTGGAGACCCGCTCCCCCCCGCCGAGCAGCTCCTCGCCGCTGTCGCGCCCGCTGCCCCCCCTCTCCGCCGGCATGTACCCCGAGGACAGCCGCGGGCCCGGGGGCATCGCCGCAGTGGACTTCCTGGAGGCGGCCTACGAGTACGCGGCCCCCAGCCCGCCCGGCCCCCCGGGGGCACCGCCCCCCCTCTACGGCCACCCGGCCGCGGCGGGCTACTACACGGGCTCCCTGGACCCCCATGGCGGGCCCCCCTCGGACGCCAGCCTGCAGTCCCTGGGCAGTGGGTCCACCAGCCCCCTGGTGTTTGTGCCCAGCAGCCCCCAGCTCAGCCCCTACCTGCACCCCACCGGGCAGCCCTACTACCTGGAGGCCCCCGCCACACCTGGGTACAGGTGAGGTCTACCTCGCTCTGTCTCTGTCTGGGTCTCTGTCTGTCTGTCTCTCTCTCTTTCTCCATATCTGTCTCTCTGTCTCTGTCTCCCTCTCTGTCTCTGTCTGTCTCCCTCTCTGACTCTGTCTCTCTCTCCGTCTGTCTCTGTCTGTCTCTCTCTCTGACTCTGTCTCTCTCTCTGTCTGTCTCTGTCTCTGTCTCTCTCTCTCTCTCTCAGTCTATCTCTCTCTCTGTCTCTGTCTGTCTCTCTCTCTCTCTCTTTCTCTTTCTCTCTCTGTCTATGTCTCTCTCTCTCTGACTCCGTCTTTCTCTCTGTCTCTCTCTCTCTCTCTCCCTCTCTCTTACTCTCCCTCTCTGTCTCTCTCTCTCTCTCTCTCTCTCTCTCTCTCTCCCTCTCTCTTACTCTCCCTCTCTGTCTCTCTCTCTCTCTCTCCCTCTCTCTTACTCTCCCTCTCTGTCTCTCCCTCTCTATTTCTCTGTCTCTGGTCTCCGGTTTGTTGTTTGTGTCGTGTGCCGCCCCCGCATGGGAGTCCCTCATGGGGGGGGGGGGGGGGGGTGGTCTGGTTCTCAGGGCGTGATTAGAACCAGCCGTGGTTGACCCGGTCAACGCACCGAGGGTGAGCGAAGGACTGTTTTAGAGGCTGCTTAGTGTGACTCTGTACCTGAGAAGAGCATGTGTTCCTCATTCAGCTGATTCTTCTACTGCGTTGATACTGAAATCGGTCCATTTTGTCGGAGCTGCGGCTGCAATACGTGCCCCTGTGAACAAGATACATTGCTATATATATGGTTACATTTTACAATAATGGTACTTTAATTCACCATTAATTAACATTAGTTAATGCAGTAACAAGCATTATTGTATCGCGTTAGCATAGGGGTTAGGGTTAGTGGGTGACTCGGACAGGGTTATCCTTAACACTAACCCTAACCCACCATCCTTCAGCGTTAACCCTAACCAATTTATAATAATACATCAACAACTTAGTAAACTCAGCCACCAGGAACATTAGTAAATGATTACCTGACCATTAGTTAACTGTTAGTTAATTCTTATTACTGCATAAACTAATGTTAATTAATGGTTCATTCATTTACCCTTGTTGTAAAGTGTTACTTAATATATATATTATATTAATCAATAAAAACATAAATATATTTATATATTTAGTTATTTTTAGGTTTTGAATACACGACAATAGGCATAATTCAAGCCCTAAGAGATAACATAAGTATTTTCTGTATTTTATATACCTAATTCGTCTTGCTAGAATAAGCGACGGGAGATCTACTTTATTAAACCGTGTGGGGTAATGGGGTATTCTGCGTATCACCAGCATGCCATGGTCTGTGTACCTCCTGGGAAAACCAATCCCAGGTTCAACCACCCTTGCCTTGGTAATGGGGGCAAGTGGATGCTTTTTAATGACTGTAATTGTGACAAGTATTATTTCTGTATTATTATCTCATGCACTGTCAACCAAGAGACAGAATGGAATTATTCTGTTGATACAAACCATTGTTATGTCCTCCAAATGAAATGGTGAACATGTAGACTTCATAACAAGCATGCTTGTCTATCCCTTCCTCTCGTATGAAAAAAAGAAAACCACATAACCATTATCGAAATGGAAAGGATCAAGTCTTACCCTGGTCTTTAAATCCAGAGATTAAGGACTTTGTTAAGACCTTGAGAAAAGAACAAGACAAGCAAAGTACACAAGTACAATTTGTTTCCTGACTTCGTTACGCTGTCCTTGCCTCTGCCAATTTTAAATCCTTGTCGTTGTCGTTGTGGTCCAGAATCGATCGTTCATATTTGTTTTACAGACATTAAGCTTGGTTCTGTCAATTTGATTATTATTTTTACATTGTCATTTTTGTTCTTGCTGCAAAAGCATCCAGTTCTCCTAGTGGGTTGTGTTAACAAAGATGCTGTGAAAATAAAGTATATTCCTTGTAACATTTGTATAGATATATCCAAGGTGCAGCTTAATAATAAAACATACATGCTATATTAAATTAGTGTTGGTTTTAAAAAATCGAATTTGACACACTGTGTTGGTGAAAGTGCATTTCTTCTTTGAGGAAGGAACAGATTTATTTTGAACAGAATACTAGAATGATGTGGATACTTTGGAATAATCTATAATCATATAAACCTAACATAATTTTCATAAGTCTATGTGCTCAGACTTCGTCCCCCCTGTGTCCCCATCAGGGTGGGTGTAGATAGTGTAAGCCACCACCCACCTAAAGGCAATAATATGCACCGCTTTGCATCATTGCTACTCTCCAACCTGTCTCCTCCTCCACCCTCTAGTTATTCCAAGTACACTCCCGAACCCTGGGGTTCCCGTGAATGTATATGGGTTTGCAGTCGTTTGCTGACACAAGCTAGGGATAATTGATGATCCGTTTTAGCAAGCCGTTTCTATAATTAGTTTAAAATGTCCCAAAGACATCCTGTGTATGCAAACTAGCTGCCTACTGATTCATAGCCAAGAGCAAACTGCTACTCATCACTCCGCGTGCGGTACAGCGCTGCGATGGCGTCTGCGATGGCGGCAAATGTTGGTTTCGCGTCAAAACAACTTCTGTGGACGCAGGCGCAGAAATGTTTACATTGCGGTAGCAAACCGTTTCACCGCGAGAAACGGGGTCAAGAGCCATGTACACCTGGGGAAACCTCTGGACTAACCCCTACCCCCCCCCCCCCCCCCACGGTCCAGCATGGGGTCCGGCCCGCAGCACTCTCTGTCCAGGGAGGACCTCTGCGACACCATCGAGGGTCTGGAGACCTACGGGGTCATGGGCTCCCTGGCCGCCTCCGTGTCCGGGTCGTCTCGGCTGGTGCCGGGTCAGGGGTCAGGGGTCGCGGTGGGCACGGTGTTCGAGCTGGCCAAGGAGACGCGGTACTGCGCGGTGTGCAGCGACTACGCCTCGGGCTACCACTACGGCGTGTGGTCCTGTGAAGGCTGCAAGGCCTTCTTCAAGAGGAGCATCCAAGGTGTGTACGCACACACACACACACACACACACACACACACACACACACACACACACACACACACACACACACGCGCACACACACACACATACACACACACACACACACACACACATGCACACAAACACACACACCCACGCAGAAGCTACACTCACTCGCATTCATACTTTGTTTCATTTTGTGTTTCTTTATGTGTCGTTTGTTGAACAAAGCAGGTTCTAGTGTCCTAAAAAGTTATAGAATATAGTAGGAAATCTGGAGTTATGTTATAACACAGAAGGACTGCTGGACCAGAGGTTCTGCTATAACACAGTAGGACTGCTGGGTCAGAAGTTCTGCTTTAACATAGTAGGACTCGATTATCTTTATTGCAAAAATATATTATTTATTAATATTATGTCCATGGATCACCTTAGTTTGTATGCTCGGCCCGCTTGTTGGGTGGTCCGCTATTCCCAGAATGTGCTAATATATTACAAGCACACCCACACCCACGCACACGCACACACGCACACACACACACGCACACACACACACACACACACACACACACACACACACACACACACACACCCACACACACACACACACACACACACACACACTCACACACATACAGACACACACAGACACACACACACACACACACACACACTCAGTGATGCATGATCGTTCTTTGGAATGCAGGAGGCAACAAAAAAAGGCAGAGGCAGGGAATAAACAAAGTTAAGTTATTACATTGGGACATTTGAAAAATGTTGATGAACATATCTGACCACATCAACTGATTAAGAAGTGAAGGAAGACGAGGCCCATAATCACAGATCTGCAAATGCCTTCCAGTGGTCGGTACCAGATGGTAAACAACAGTGACTACTACGGACTCACCCTACTGAAACTCTCTACATAAGGGTTAAGGTTAGGGTAGGAGTTAAGAGTAAGAGTTTACCCTCACCCTATTGAATATTAAATACATTAATGCATATGTTGACAGGTACAACATTACCTAAGTTAACATGAACATCATTACCCTAGTTAATATGAACACCATTACCTTAGTTAATATGAACTCCTTAGTAAACATGAGCACAATTACCTTAGTTAATATGAACACCATTACCTTAACTAACATTAATCCCACTAGAAAATGACAACCAGATCAATATTGAACTGTTTTTGAAGAATAATAACCGCCTTAATCCAAATTAACTTAATATTCATTAATGCACCCCTATGGTGAATCGTAACCCACCTCAGTTTGAAAGCATAGACCCTCTAGATCGCTCTGTCGTCGACGGCAACAAATACGAGGGAATCACAGAAATCCGCTCATCCACACAAACATATTTATTTCCCTTCTCCTATTGATCCGGCATACCGTTCATGTCTTTGGCCGAACCCCTGTAATAATTTCCACGAGGAACCCAAGCTGACCCTGCATCGGGCGGTGATTCACAGATGGGTTCTCCCTGTACTGGGAGGCGGATCACCGAGCCCCGGCAGGAATGGGCCTCGTTCTCCGTCAACAATAGAGGCAGTGATGAGATTTCATCTTGCACGTCAGGGCTATCAAAGGAGCAGAGAAGAAAAATGAGTTTCCGTCGCAAAATAATGATCATTCACACAGGTTCACGTGTGTGTGTGTGTGTGTGTGTTTGTGCGTGCATTTGTGTGCGTGTGCGCGTGCGTGTGCGCGTGCGCACACAATGAGAAATCATAGATATCAAATTGAAATTGAAAATTGTCCCTGCCTGAAAAATTTCTAAATAATAAGTGAAGCCAAAACTAGGGAGGGGTGCATGCATCATCGTGTTAGTTCATCCATGTCTCCTGTCTCTGTAGAGTTTATGAAGAGTCTGTGTGAAGTCTGTGTAGTCTGTGAGGAGTCTGTGTGAGCCCCGGCCTTATGGCCCTGTGTCCCGGATGAGTGGGGGAGGAGAGTGAATGGACGGATGAACCAGTGAATGGACGGATGAACCGTTGAATGGACGGATGAACTGGTGAATGGACGGTTGAACCGGTGAATGGACGGATGAACCTGTGAATAGATGGATAAACGGGTGATGAATAAATAGATGAAAGGGTTAATGAATGGATAAGCAGGGTGATGAATGAGAGGATAAACGGGTGATGAAAGAATAGATAAAACGTGTGATGAACGAATGGATGAACGTGTGAATGGTTGGATGCCGGTGCCTATGTCGTTCAGCCGTTACCGAACAGGCCGAGGGAAACCTCCGCCCGGGCGGTGTGCGCCGCTATCGGGACATTGTTTCACGGCTCTCTCTTGTGCTAGGCCACAACAACTACATGTGCCCGGCCACCAACCAGTGCACCATCGACCGCAACCGCAGAAAGAGCTGTCAGGCCTGTCGCCTTCGGAAGTGTTATGAAGTGGGCATGATGAAAGGAGGTGGGTTAGAGACACACACAGACACATAGACATAGACCCACACGCAGACCCACACACGCACAAGCAAACTGCCACACACACATAAACAAATGGACACACACGCATGTACACTGTGTCACACTGTGTCACACACACACACACACACATGCACATGCACACGCAAACAGACGCCTAGATACGCACACACACACACATGCACACAACCCGACATACACTCAGACATGCATGCTGCCCCACGCACACAACCACACACCACCCCATACAAACACACAAACACACACACACACACACACACACACACACACACACACACAGATACACACCACCCCACATACATACACTCACACATTTACAATGCAAAACGCACACACAAATACACACACACACACACACACACACATGCACACCGTGCATGCACCATTTTCTTTTTTTGAATTAATGATTGATTATTTTTTTTAACAAACAAATGACTGCAATTTAAATGTAAGAGAATAATATAAGATGAGACCCCTACTCCGTCCCTTATGGTCCTTGTTGACCACGTTTTGAATATTCAAAATAGAACACCTTCCTTGAGCTCGTGTTTAGAAGACTGGGCACCAAGTCAGGGTATGTTGCCAACAGCAGATAGCTCTGAGACTAACTTTAATGCGGCCTTGGAGGGAATTTCCTCTTCAGGGAGTATCAACACTCGATTAGCACGCACTATCACACTATTTGTTTTCATACTTGGTGAATGTGCAGAGTAGCCTGGCTCCGACCGCCTACGTACTTCCGCTCAATTTTCATTTCCATGGATTTGCGGTATATTTGCGGGTTTTCCCTTTCTCCGGTCCAATCAGCGAACAGAGCAAGTGGCTGAGGACAATGACGTTGAGGTTGTGCGCTAGTTGGAGTTGTAGTCAAACCAAGCCCCCAGGAACAGTGCATACTTCCGCAATCCACCAGTGCTCAGCACAGCAGCCAAGCCTGGTATTGCAGCTGTTTAAGCGGGCTGTGGACGGGTCCCTCGATTCAAGGGGCCCAGAAGTAGATACCTCCGTTCACTCCAATACAAGTGGGGAAAAGGAATGTGTCTCCGCAAAAGATGACTGGATATCAATCAAAGGCTCATAATTATCTTTATCCCATGTACTAAAATATTGTAAATTCTCTCTTTTCAAAACACCACCTCAAGCGTTTTATTAGCCGTTTTATGTTATTATTTTTTGCTGGAGAAGGAGGGGTGGGCAGTAGTGGTGGATTCAATGATTCGTTTCCGTGACCCAATTCGCGTGATTCAGTTCGCCACGAGGAGTCGTTCGCGAATCGTTCGTTCGTTCGTTCGTTCAGTCGAGTTTCCGGTAGCACTAACTCCACTGAGTCTGACTGACTCAGCTGAGAACCGTGCAATGGGGTCCATTCCATGATGCGATTTACCGCTACCGGAAACCAGGCTGAACGAACATACGATTCATGAACGACTCCTCTTAGTTCAGTCGAGTTTCCGGTGAATCGATTCACCGGAAACTCGACTGAACGTGGAGGAGTCGTTCGCGATTCAGCCTAGTTTCCGGTAACGGTGAATCGCATCATGGAATGCACACCATTGCACGGTTCTCAGTTGAGTCAGTCAGACTCAGTGTAGTTAGTGCTACCGGAAACTCGTTCGTTCGTTCAGTCGAGTTTCCGGTGAATCGAATGGTGAACGAGACGACCGAACGAACGAGAGAGACGAACCGGTTCAGTTCGTTCGTCCTAAAGACTCAGTCATTCGAACCGGTTCGCGAACGAACGAGCCAACACTAGTGGGCAGCTGAAAGGAGTCGTAGTGAAACAAATGTTGTTTCACCCCGGCATTCGGGAGGGGCTATTGCACGACTCCGTTAACTTCTCGTGTCCGAGGTTTTTCCTTTACCTTAAAGGTGCCATGACATGCTATTTTATGGATGCTTTAATATAGGTATTAGTGGGCCTCTAACGCAGTATCCAAAGACGTTCCCGAAATTCAGCCGTGGTGCAGAGTTCCAGCCACTCCGAGCCAGTTATGGAACTCGCTTGGTTATGGCAGATCCAGAGTGGCACAGGGCAGATCCAATAGTTTTGAACTCCAACAGACATCCGACTTTGATAACGTTTGTCAATGGAGAGAGGCTAGACTCTCTGTGCAAATTCAATGAAGTACGAGAGTCTGGACCAGGCTATGTGCACAGGCATCCCAGTACACACTGGGCCGCAAAGACAGGAAACAGGATTGGAGAGGAAAGATGCCTCGTGCACATGCGCACGTACGTCCGTGCGCACACGTTGACGTGCACGTACGTGGACTCGGTTCGTTCTCTTTCGTACCCCAGGTATGCGCAAGGACCGTGGGAGCCGGGTATTGAGGCGCGACAAGCGGCGTGGCGTGGCCGGCGACCGGGACAAGGGTCCCAGGCAGCTGGAGAACAGGACGTCGCCCCCGCAGGACGGGAGGAGGAACTGCGGCGGCGGCGGCTCCAGAGCGGGCGAGAGAACGGGGGCGGACGTCGGAGGAGCGGCGAGGGGTTCTCGGATCGGGATCCCCCCGGACCAGGTAGGGGAACAGGAGGTGTCTCAGGGAGTAGACTGTAGGTACATATCTATGGTCCGACGGCAGGCGAGATCAGATCTGGGTGGACTCCATCTTTGCTTCATTGTTGTTTAACACCAACCATGTCGGTCGAGGCTGGGATTTAATGTAGTCTTGTGTGAGTGATTAAGGGTAATGTGGTCTTGTGTGCGAGTTCCTGTGGGTAATGTAGTCTTGTGAACGAGTGCTTCTGGGTAATGTAGTCTTGTGTGTGAGTGCTTATGGGTAATGCAGTATTGTGTGTGTTGGGAAGGATACTTTTAAAATGTATCCAGTTACAGAATACAGAATACATGCCCAAAAATGTAACATGTAACGTATCCCGTTTCATCACTCAATCTGAGTATTGTATTCTGAATACTTGGATGTATGAGTGCTTATGGGTAATGTAGTCTTGTGTGTGAGTGCTTCTGGCTACTAACAGCAAACACTATCTCGGCCAGCATTAAGATGTAAACAAGTGTCTGTGTCCAAAGACACTCTAAGAGTCTGTAGATAAATCGAAAGTTATGAATGTAACTACGGTTCTATGAATCCTGGATGACCGTGCTTGCATGCCTTTGACCCTCACGTGACACCGGGAAGGCTATATCTTCCGGTGTCGTCACAGGATCTGTTCCTAGAATCTTCTCGCGAGAACACAAGGATTCTGAGTGACTCAATGCTCACACACGGCCACCTTGGAAGCCAGCCCGCCCCTTGCCTTCTTTTTGGGAGGGGGGGGGGGCACCCATAGCCGCAGCCCCATCATGCCAATGCCGCCCAAAACGACCGGGCTGATTGGGAGGGAGGCCCATTAAGGCCCATTCGTTGGATTCTCCACCTCTGCCAGGCTAGCCACTCTAAGCACCTGAGGCAGGCGGCTGCAGTTCCATCGGGCGCTGTCCGTGAGGCTCTCCCTCAAATGCTCGAGACCGAGGCAAGGAGGGCACCTGTTGTGACTCTCCTCAGGCTCGAGAGGAGCCGCACAGGCGACACAAAGGTGGGCCATTACGGAGGCAGCCACAGGCAGCGTGACTGGAAGCGGAAGCGAGAGCACTTCCTTCACCAGAAAAATAAATCAACCGATATGAATTAGCTTGAGCGTAAGCGCTGCTGCTAAAAAAAAGGGGAAGCCAAACTAAAACGTTACTGGGAGCGGGAGCGAGAGCACCGCCTTCACCGGTAAGTTATAAGGAAAATAAATGAATGGTTAGAACAGAGCAAAGCTAACGGCTAACACACCAAACAATAACAGAGCAATGAGGCAAACGAGTGCTGCTGGGAGCGGGAGCGAGCGCACTGCCCTCACCAACAAACACCGGCTACAACTCTTTTTCTTTCTTTAGAAATATAAGCTAGCCCTTGCACGTAGCCGGCTGTAAGCGAATTTCCTTCCTTTCTCTAAACAAAGGTTCAATACGGTACCTGTGCAGCGAAAAGATGTAAAGGAACAGATCCTCTGACGACACCGGAAGATATAACCTTCCCGGTGTCACGTGGGGGTCTCGGGTGACCATGTTGGTATTAGGTACTCGAAATGCGCGTGCGCGAGGTGGGGATATCCAGTGCTTTCAGCATCGCCTCTGGCGGTCAATAGGGATGAAATAGAACCCTCTTCTCAATAGTGAAAGGGACAGTGCAGGGGGGGTGGCTTGGCCCTCGATGGTTCATCGCTGTCTCCCCATTGGTCCAGGTGCTCCTGGTCCTCCAGGGGGCGGAGCCTCCCATCCTGTCCTCCCGGCAGAAGATGAACCGGCCGTACACCGAGGTCAGCATGATGACGCTGCTCACCAGCATGGCCGACAAGGAGCTTGTCCACATGATCGCATGGGCCAAGAAGGTCCCAGGTTAGGACTTTCACGATATAAGCCCTAAAAAATGTGAGAACGTTTATTGTAGCTGAAACACACAAACTTTGAGGATTATTAGTTGTTCTTCTCGTGATGTTTGAAAGACATGTTTTGTCAGGTGAATGAGGAAAACGTGTGCTGTTGTGTGCCCTCTGAACACTATTTTTGGATTTTATTAGAGATAGAGTGTGTGCTAGGTAGATGTTTGTATTCTAGTTAGCCATTGGTTTATTGCTAGATCACTTTCGTAAAATTTTTGTTCAAGTGGACTCATGTATGAACTCTAAAATGTTGTAGTTGGGCTTTTGTGGGGGCTTTTATTCTAGCTATCAGGCTTTCTATACAATGAGGTAGGAATCCATGAACATACTGTTATTTTTCTAAATCACTAACCAACTGGAAACCTTTCTAATATGGCCATCTTTCTGGGTATTTAAAGGTTATGTTCAGGTCATCCATCTAAGTGTTGAGGTTCTTTTGGTGGTTGTCTGGCAACTAGATTCTTATTGGACCCCCAGTTACTCGAATGTAAAGTTGTGTGGTCAAGTGTTCTGTACAATGGACCGTCATTGATTGTCCCAGAGTGCGCTCACTTTAGTCTGCGTCACTATATAGGCAAATAAATCCACACGATAATTTATTGTGTGCTCTGCAGTGTGTGTGTGTTTGTGGATTCTGTGTGTGTGTGTGTGTGTGTGTCTGTGTGTGTGTGTGTGTGGTGCTCACTTTTTGTGTGATATCATTGTGAAGACCTTACATTACCTAGCTGTTGCCTAGGTGTCAGGTGTAGACACACACACACACACACACACACACACACACACACACACACACATTCAAGCATACACACAGAATCATTAAGGTTGTTGGTAATTATAGTCATCACATTTGACAGGGTTGTTTGACCAATCTGCTGGCACCCCGTGGAGCGTAAATGCAGGATAAGGCATGCTAAGCACACACACACACACACACACACACACACACACACACACACACACACACACACACACACACACAGAGCATGCAGGGTAAACACTGGATATGGTAAACTCCCCTCTCCCCACACACACACACACACACACACATCACAAAGAAAATACTCACCAAAACATTAACACAGACGGCCGCGTGACACCCAGGCACTCACTGAGCGAATCCTTATTCTGTGGCAGTAAAGCGGCGTGCGTCACTGAGAGCCTTAAGGAACAGCGCCTTAATTGCGCGGGTCGTGGGTACTTAAATATAAATTGGGGCAGCTGAGTGCTGTGGATTACTGGCACGCGGTGAAAATAGGCAGATTGCAGGCGTTCCCGTTGCATCGTGGCCGGGTTAGCCCTGCCCTGACAAGAGTGGGAAACAAAAACCAAACGCAGAACGCCACTCTGGTGTGAAACGTGAGGATAGTGATCAGACACGTGACTGGACTTTGTCGTGTGAAATTTCAAAGGTAATATTGAATCAGAAGTTTATGCAAGGCTAAGCATTTTTTCAACTTCCAAAATGTGGATGGGCAAAACACTGTATATCTATACAGAACAAATCTGTAAATATTACAGCTTTGAATAGCCTATATTCTGTGGAAGTACTGCCTGCATCATCGTCCCATATTGTAGCCTTGTATGTGAGTGCTAATGGGTAATGTAGTCTTGTGTAAGAGTTCCTAAGGGTAATGTAGTCTCGTGTTTGAGTGCTTATGGATAATTTTGTCTTGTGTGATGGCTTAAGAGTGATGTAGTCTCGTGTGTGAGTGCCTATGTAGTCTTGTGTGTGAGTGCTTATGGGTAATGTGGTCTTGTGTATGAGTGCTTATGGGTAATGCAGTCTTGTGAATGAGTGCTTCTGGGTAATGCAGTGTTGGGTGTGAGTGCTTATGAGTAATGTAGTCTTGTTTTGATTGCTTCTGGGTAATGCAGTCCTTTGTGTGGCAGGCTTCCTTGAGCTGTCCCTTCATGACCAGGTGCAGCTCCTGGAGAGTTCCTGGCTGGAAGTCCTGATGATCGGCCTCATCTGGAGGTCCATCCACTACCCTGGGAAACTCATCTTCGCACAAGACCTCATCCTGGACAGGTGGGAACCCATGCTCATGCTCCCTCTGTCTCTGTCTCTATGTCTCCGTCTATATGTCTCTCTCTGTCTCTCTCTCCCTGTCTCTGTCTGCCTGACTCTCTTACTCTGTCTCTGTCCCTCTGTCTTTCCTACTCTCTATCTCTCTGTCTCTTTCTCTCTCTCTGTCTCTCTGTCTTTCCAACTCTCTCTCTCTCTCTCTCTCTCTCTCTCTCTCTCTCTCTCTCTCTCTCTCTCTGTCCTTCTTGCAGGATCCTTTCATTGTTTTTCTTTATGTTTGTTCTTTCTTTCCGTGTTCCCCATGTGCAACATGGAGAACACACTCTGACACACTCTCTGAGAGGCAGTAATACACACACACACAAACATACAAACACAAAGAAAGAAAATGACGTGTGACATGCACACACACACACACACACACACGCACACATGCACACACACACACACCCACACACACAGTATATAAAATCAGCATTGTCGATTTTTCGTTTCACACCTTGGCAGTCCTTGTGCATCTTCAAATAGTCAAGGTGAAAGACTCATTATCTGCTCCCCCTACGGGGCCCAGAGGAGCCAAACCTCCCTCCAGCACCACCAGCACCACCAGCACCACCAGCACCACCAGCACCACCAGCACCACCAGCACCACAGCACCCAATCCACCACAATCATTAGTGTGCCGGGCCGGCAACTAGGCGAGATTCAATCAGAACCTCAATACAATCGGCAAGATGGAGGTGGACTGCCAAGGAGATGAGAGAGAGAGAGAGAGAGAGAGAGAGAGAGAGAGAGAGAGAGAGAGAGAGAGAGAGAGAGAGAGAGAGAGAGAGAGACAGAGACAGAGAGAGAGAGAGAGAGAGAGAGAGAGAGAGAGAGAGAGAAAGAGAGAGAGACAGAGAGAGAGAGAGAGAGAGAGAGAGAGAGAGAGAGAGAGAGAGAGAGAGAGAGAGACAGAGAGAGAGAGAGAGAGAGAGAGAGAGAGAGAGAGAGAGAGACACAGAGAGAGAGAGAGAGAGAGAGAGAGAGAGAGAGAGAGAGAGAGAGAGAGAGAGACAGAGAGAGAGAGAGAGAGAGAGAGAGAGAGAGATTGGAAAAAGTGAGTGAGAGAACGAGTGAGAGACAGAGAGCAAGCCAGGGAGAGAGAGAGAGAGAGTAGAGCAGTGTTATAGGGACACAAAACAGGGCTGTTTTTTAGGCACGACTTGTTCCCTCCGCTTCCTCTGGTAAACAACACGGCCCTGCCACACTGGATCCCCTTTAAAGACCAGGAGGGAGAGAGGGGGAGAGAGGGAGAGGGAGGAGAGAGGGAGATAAAGATGGATGAAGAAGCAGAAGAATAGGGAGCCCGACTCGCAGACAGACGGAGAACCCCTACCCTCTAATGTCCTCCATGGTCCCATTTGATCCAAAGGGGTATTAGGGATCATTACCTCTGAAAAGCCCGTCCCCATCGGAGTGTCCTCAGCCAATTGGATTTGATGGCAAAAATGCAGCGGGTGAAGAGTGACGGATTCCTCTTTCTGGGTTCAGAGGCTT
The DNA here is from genome assembly GCF_902167405.1 of Gadus morhua. Classification (NCBI taxonomy): domain Eukaryota; kingdom Metazoa; phylum Chordata; class Actinopteri; order Gadiformes; family Gadidae; genus Gadus; species Gadus morhua. Next base: position 3,851,207 of record NC_044068.1, read on the forward strand.
TATCTTCCTCTTCAGATCCATCTCGGGTATTATCCAGCTCGCGACCATTGTCTGCTCAAACTGTGCGGAGACATGGCCATCCGTCCATTACTTGTTCCACCGCGCCCCCCCCCCCGCGCCCCCAGATGGTTCGAGCCCCCAGTCATCGTCAGACTTGAAGATTTCCCACTTTCTTTCGCTTCATATTTGTTTGAAGCAATCATGTGTCTGGATGCATGGTATACATGTGAACGGATCGTTAAAGCATGAAAACTGATTGGTGGAGTGTGGCCTGGGATTTGTAAACAATGTGTGTGGATTTGTAATACACATGCCCCCTCCTCTTCCCCTTCCTGCAAACACACCTGCCCTGACCTCGATGACTTTCCCAGCAAATCCAATTAATCTAGACTTAATGATAGTGAAAAGAACTAACGATGCACATAAAAGCCATGAAAGGTCCACAACAAAAAGAGAAGATTTAATGAAAGGAAAATTGGTGATATTGATTTAGCTCTTAAATCTTGATGAATTGGATTTACTGGGAAGAAGTGGCCATCGCCTTCCGACAAAAGTCTGTTTGCTGAAGAACAGCACAGGGCCTGGGGAGTTCAAAGCAGTGCACCAGTCTGTCAGCACGCTTTACAAACCAGTGCATCGTCGGTCAGCACGCTTTACAAACCAGTGCATTGTCGGTCAGCACGCTTTACGAACCAGTGCACCAGTCTGTCAGCACGCTTTACAAACCAGTGCATCGTCGGTCAGCACGCTTTACAAACCAGTGCATCGTCGGTCAGCACGCTTTACAAACCAGTGCACCAGTCTGTTAGCACGCTTTACAAACCAGTGCACCAGTCTGTTAGCACGCTTTACAAACCAGTGCACCAGTCTGTTAGCAAGCTTTAAAAACCAGTGCACCAGTCTGTTACCATGCTTTACAAACCAGTGGACCAATCTGTTAGCACGCTTTACAAACCGGTGCACCAATCTGCTAGCAGACTTTACAATTCCATGAGTAAGGATTTCAACTATGTTTATTATTTTTTAAGTCATGTGACCCCATGGGGGCTCCTCAGTAATGCAAGGCGGAGCCCACTCGAAATCCATAATGTAAAAGGGAACCACCAATTAGGGTTATTGTGGTTGGGATCCCGCCTTGATTGACAACAGACAGTTTCCCCTCACTGTCCCCCCACTGTGGTGGACCGCAGACCCCCGATGGCCTAAGGAAGTTGTTCTGCTCCCTGTCTCTCCAGGACTGAGGGGGACTGCGTAGAGGGCATGGCGGAGATCTTCGACATGCTGCTGGCCACCGTCTCACGCTTTCGGATGCTCCAGCTGAACCCTGAGGAGTTTGTCTGTCTCAAGGCCATCATCCTGCTCAACTCTGGTGAGTGGACACCAAACACCTAACCCTAGCCCTAGCCCAAACCCTAACCCTAACCCTGTCTCAAAGCCATCATTCTGCTCAACTCCGGCGTGTCTTTTTAAAGCACTCTAATCCAACCCAGCACTTCATTCTTATTTACCGGACCATGTTTTGCAGCATAATTCCCGTTCCCTGGGGTAAATAGTGGTCACGTTGGCCAAATACGCCCACCGAAGTGTAGCACTGATGTGTACAGGCACATTAGCTGAACAGAGTGTTCTCGAAAGGTCTGTATCATCAATGTTTCCGATACACGTCCCCATGACAACGTGACAGAGAGGGGGGCGGGGACCTGTGTGTGTGCATGTGCGTGTGCGTGTGTGTGTGTCTGTGCCAGAGACTATTACCTACTAATATGAGAATCGGTTGGTCTTGAGGTACCTGGAAGAACAACTAATGTTCTGAATGGGCGTGACCGAAGAGATGGGATGTGAACTTTCCCCCGTCGGTCGAGTCAGTTGAGACAGTTTCTACGTGACGAACCGATTCAGATATTAGTCGGCTACACCTGGTCCACGCAGCCTTCCTCCGCTGGAGTTTATCCCCTCTCGCCTGCAACACGTCCGTCTCTCTTCACTGAACACAAAAACACAAAAAGCCCATCAAAGAAATATACTGTTTACATACATTTGTCTCAGATTATCTCAGCCTCTGTGGTTTTTCCTCTCTCTCTCTCTCTCTCTCTCTCTCTCTCTCTCTCTCTCTCTCTCTCTCTCTCTCTCTGATTGAGCGAGTTTTGCGGAGCGTGTGTGGGAGCGATTTGGATTTTGAAGTTTAACTTTTTTCAGTTTTTTTTCGGTAAATGTTTTGCGAGGTGTTTGGTGGGTTTTGGTGTTACTTTGGGGTGTTTTTTGCAATCGACCAGCGGCTGCTGGTTGGTGCGCCTGGAGTATGGCGGCGTTCGGGGAGCTTCGAGATCTCCACCACCTTCCCGTGTTCAGTGGAGGACTGCAGTCTGGCAGTGGCAGGTGTTGTCGGGCACAGCAGCATCAGGTCTGCGGCCCGGATGAACGGAGGGGTCGTTATTTTTGTGGACAGCGTGGCCAAGGCAAACAAAGTGGTGGAATCTGGGATCGTTGTGAAGGATTTGTTTGTGTCCGTGTCTCCGCTAACAACGCCGGCAGCGAGGTTTACTATCTCTAACATCCCTCCGTTCATTGGCGACGAGGTTCTGGTTCGGGAACTATCGAGGCACGGGAAAATAGTGTCTGCAATCATTAAGCTGCCGTCGGGATGCAAATCTCCCCTGCTGCGGCATGTAGTGTCAAACAGACGGCAAGTGCACATGATTCTGAACAAGAAGGACAGTGAACTGAGTTTAGATTTTCAATTAAGGGTGGATGACTTTGAATATGCTGTGTTTGTAAACTCTGGAACTCTAAAGTGTTTTGGCTGCGGAAAAGAAGGGCATTTAGTCAGAGCTTGCCCGGAAATAGCCCCCGAAAATCGGGCTGAGCCTGCTGAGGCGACAGCAGGCTCCTCCAAAGATGTGGACGCTGTAAAACAGCGGGCTGCAAGCATTGAGATCACAGAAGAAAATGTTGTAACTGCAGAGCAGTGTTGGGAAAATCCAAAAAAGGCAACTCATGATGATGAAAATGTTGAAATTGGAAAGCAGGTTCTTAAAAATCCTGAACGTTTTTTTCTATGTGTTGAAAAAAAGAGTGAGTGCGTTGTACAGGAGAAGGGGGACGATATTATTACAGAACCAGCAGAGAGTGTAGAGGCTGGGCCCAGCTCTGCTGCAGTAGAGCAGAGTGACAGTGAGGGTGGGTTGATGGAGGAGACAGTAGGTGTAAGGCTCCCCTTCTTAAAAAGAAACAGGCCAGGGAAACCTGTGGCTCTAAAGCAAAGAAAACAGCAGCTAGGGAGGAGCAGACAGTCTAGTGAGGAGGAGGAGGAGATGGAGGACTGTGTAACAGACAGCCAGCCCCTCACTGACTAACCAGTTGCTTCTGCTTCACAGCTGGATGGGATGTACTCAGTACATAGTATACAGGTGTTCTTGAAAAAAACAAAAAATATGAAGAATGTCCAGTATGATAAATATTTTGCAGACAAAATATGCTGTTGTTTTCTGTAAAATCTCAGATGAACATCAGAGGGGAGGGAGGTTTCACTGAGAATATTATAGATTGAAAAAAATTGGACAGAGACTAGCAAAAGAGCTAAGCAATGTTGAAGATGCAGAGGGTATATAAAGCAGTGTGCCTGCTGTCTCTGCTAGCATGTGTCTCTCATAACATCAGCTTTAATTAGCTTTAATAACTTTCCACTCTCAATGTGATTTTTTTTAACGGCGTTTTAATGAGTGTGTTTATTTAGTGATTTATTATTTATTGCTGTCTAATCTAAAGTCTTTGTTGTCTGTGTTAAAAGGTTAATTGTTGATTTGATTTCGACTTCAAGAATTACTACTACGACTGAAAATACACAACGCAGAGTCTGTCCGAACAGTATAGAAATAAGCTGAAATCTAACAAAAGAAACAGTGAATAAAGTAAAAAAAATCACCGTTGCACTGGTTTGTAAAGCGTGCTGACAGACTGGTGCACTGCTTTGCACTCCCCAGGCCCTGTCCTGTTCTTCAGCAAACAGACTCTCTCTCTCTCTCTCTCTCTCCAGGGGCCTTCTCGTTCTGCACCAGCACCATGGAGGCCCTTCACGACAGCCTGGCCGTTCAGGGCATGCTCGACACCATCACGGACGCCCTCATACACCACATCAGCCAATCAGGATGCTCCATCCAGCAGCAGTCCCGGCGGCAGGCGCAGCTGCTGCTTCTGCTGTCCCACATCAGACACATGAGGTAGGAGGACTGATACATCAGATACATGAGGTAGGACTAACACATCAGACACATGAGGTAGGAGGACTAACACATCAGACACATGAGGTAGGAGGACTAACACATCAGACACATGAGGTAGGAGTCAAACATTAGACACATGAGGTAGGACTAACACATCAGACACATGAGGTAGGAGGACTAACACATCAGACACATGAGGTAGGAGTCACACACATCAGACACATGAGGTAGGACTAACACATCAGACACATGAGGTAGGAGTCAAACATCAGACACATGAGGTAGGACTAACACATCAGACACATGAGGTAGGAGTCAAACATCAGACACATGAGGTAGGACTAACACATCAGACACATGAGGTAGGAGTCAAACATCAGACACATGAGGTAGGAGTCAAACATCAGACACATGAGTAGGAGGACTAACACATCAGACACATGAGGTAGGAGTCAAACATCAGACACATGAGGTAGGAGTCTAGAAACATGAGGTAGGTCTCACATGAGTCTAGTCATACGAGTCTAGACACATGAGGTCTGACACTCTTGGCCACGCGTATCAGACTTTAGAACTTCTCAAGTTCTTAGCCTTAGCCATGCGTTCCTTGGATTGGGTCTCAGCCGGAGCCACAACAAACGTGGGGTGGCTGACCGATGATGTGTGACTCAGAGTCTGTCTGATCCTGACTGAGCCGATAGCATCCTGTCAATAGCCTACCGTGGCCACACGGCCAGCAACCGGTGAACTAAAGCTTTACTTAAGTTCGGAGGTCAAGCTAAACTGTGAGACAAAGTGTTCAGACAAAGGTTCTCTTCAGACGAATGTCTTAGTAACAAAACAGGAAACACAAATCACAACTCTGCCCACACACTGTGTGTCTGGTTTCCGTTCAAAGCTCTGATACGACTCTAGTAGGTCCATCTAGTTCAGGGATGGGCAACTTTCATGATAAAGAGGGCCACATTTTTTATCATAACCATCGGAGGGCCACATCACTGCACACTTCAACTAAACGTGAGCTGAGAGAAGCTACATAATTTTGAATTTGGTAGATGATTTCCAGTATTCTGGTGCATTTTGGCGATGGCCACTACCTAAAAAATCGTCCAGAATCATAACCTATGTACGGTATGTTAATTGAACCAACATACATTCATTTCATGTTTTCCATGCTCAAACAGCCACATGAATGGTCAGTATTTTTATCAGTGCAAAGGGCTCACATACATCATCATTCAATGAAGTCAAAAAACTGAAAAACAGTGGCCCAACATTAAGTGCAACAACTCAATGAACTCAAACCCAACAAACAGTTGTAGTAGTTGTAGTGGCGACTTAAGTGGATCTTTAATGACTGATATCGCTTCTAAGCAAACTAGACGCATGGGTTTGCCTTTGAATTCTATGAATTCTTCTCATCTTTCTTGAACGAGTTTTCTGTAACTCGATCAATTATTATTATTATTATAATTTTTTTTTTTTTATTTATTATTATTTTTTTTATAATTATGTGCGGGCTGAGTGGGCATGCGGGCCGCGGGCCGCATGCCCGCGGGCCGCATGCGGCCCGCGGGCCGCCAGTTGCCCATCCCTGATCTAGTTGGTCTAGCAGACCAAATGATAAATGGACCGCATTTATCCGAAGCGCTTTACAATATTGCCTGACATTCCGCTGTTCATGCACACATTCACACACCGACGGCTGGGTCAACCATGCAAGGCGACAGCCAGCTCGTCGCGAGCAGTTAGGGTGAGGTGCCTTGCTCAGGGGTCACACCTCGACACTCGGGGAGCGAAATAGCAACATCCCGGTTAGCAGCCAACCCGCTCTACCTCCTGAGCCGCTGCCACCCAGACCAGAGTCCAGAGAGATTTAGGAGGTCTTTTGTTCCTGCAGCAGCTGGGCTTTTTAATAAGGACTACCGATTTGATGGTTATAATTCTGCTCTATTCATATTTATTGAAGCTGTTGACCGGTTGTAGCAATATGGCATACTGGCAACGGTGATACAATCTTGCAAATTGCTAATTTGCTCTTCCTAATATTGTTATTTAATCCCTATTTATCATTCACTTTTTAACCTTCTATTATTTAACTATGAGAGTGGAACATACTCCCACTGCGACCACGCTCGGTCCTTGTTTTAGGTTGGTACTTGTATTCCTGTGTTGCACTGTATGTTCTATGTTTAATACAGACCATGGTGGCAAACCAGTTTCCCCATTGGGGATGAATAAAGGTAATCCTATCCTAATGCTCGTCAGTCCTCTCCCTACCTTATGTCCCCCGCCCTAACCCTCCGCTTGTCGTCCCCCCCCCCCCTCCCCCCAGTAACAAAGGCATGGAGCACCTGTACAGCATGAAGTGCAAGAACAAAGTGCCACTGTACGACCTGCTGCTGGAGATGCTGGACGCCCACCGTCTCCAGCGGCCCGTCAAGGCGGCCTCCCACCCCCGGGGCGGGGGTCCGGGCGACCGCGAGACAGCCTGCACCAGCGGAAGCTCCAGCTGCTCCGAGTTAGGTACCGGGCACCGCGGGGCCGGCGGGCTAGAGGGCCACGGTCGGGCCCCCGGTCCCGGGGTGCTCATCAGCGGGGGGCCCCTCCACGAGTGTGCGTCCGTCTGAGAGACACGCTGGCAGCGCGCCCCCTTGTGGTGGATCTGAGTTATGAAAGCCCTTTTTTTGCTGTGAATCGGGTGTGGTTGGTGGGGGGGGGGATAGAGAGAACGGGGATGATAGGGCGCCGGCGATATGGGCGATCCGATTTAAAAAAAAAAAGACGTATTTGAATGTTCATTTAGCCATGATTGTTTTGTTTTATTTAAGTGATTTTACTTGAGTGAGTTTCGCATTTTTATGGAGTTCCTTTAGCAACATTCCAACACATTTTCGTTGACTTGTCTAAATCGGGTTCAGCGCTCACTGGATACCGTTCAAACTGTGTGTGAGCGTATGAATCGGGCGGGGATAACATCTTTGGAGTCCTGCTCACGACCGTAGCAGACTGCGTCTTGACATTTCGTGGCCTAGCTGGCTAACTAGCTAACGGCTAGTTTTTTATACCCATGTGGTGCCATATGCTGAATGTAAAATCCTCTTCACTCTCTTGTGGTGCCTTGCCCCATCTATCTGCCTTCATGACCGCCCATTTGTGCCAACTGCATGCCAAGCGGGGTGAGATTGTTGTAAACCAAAAAAGGCTTAATTTCTCTCTGTGCCAATGCAACTTGCAATGTCATAAAGCTTTAGTGCCTTCTTAAGAATTGGGACGAAGCCTTAATTCATATTTTGGGGGAAGGTTAATGTAATTTCTATGATGTACTGAATATATCAGTTCCCTCTATGAATATCTTCTTGCGTATTGGGGTCTTGGGGTATTGATAGAAGTGCTAACGAAAGTCATAGCTTTACACTGCGTAATTTAAGACAATTGGCATTTTCTTTTCTATAGTAGATCTGTTTTCTATGCGTATCAGAACATGTTTTTTGTCTTTTTGTTCAGTCTAAATTTGTATATTATGTGCAGGGCTGAAAAAAATGGGGTAGATTTTTGCGGGAACATTTGAAGGGTCTGTAAATTATACCTGTCTTTAAGTTGACGTACGTGGATAGTCTTGATGCCGTTGCCAAGGCTACGAGGACACACAATGCACTCGAGTGAATACAGGAATGTACACAACCTTGAGTGGAGAGGGACACATAATGATATCTACACAGAAACAAAATTAAAGCTTAATACACCGCCAGGCTCTTCTGTGGGCCCGGAGACGTATGACTCTAATCAACTGTCCATGATAAGATGTGAGTGCATTGTTCTGAACTAATATTAAGGAGATTCTTGGTGGTGGTTCCAAGTCATAATATGGACGCCAAAGGCACAACAAGCAGCCAAAAAACGATTTGTCAAAGAAGTTTGTACCCGTCAATATTTGGGCTTTTTGCCAAGCAAGTACATTCTTTCCAGGGACATACCCAAGAAATGATCTGTGTTTGCCCATCCTGAGATTATAAAGCCAGAGAGCAAACTAGAGTGCACCATTGAATGATAATTGGTCATCTTTTTGAAGTTGCTTGTCTGAGTTTCATGTTGGTCCCCAATATCTGTTCCAGTTTGCTGTTTTGACTACTGTGCCTTGCTAGCCGTTTGATGCGGCTAGCAATCACTCGCGGCCAAAGTGAAGTCACTTTGGCTGCGAGTGTAAAGAGAAACCTACTTTAGTGTCCGTTGATCCCACATGAGTGTTGTTTACTGTTTATTAAAATAAAGGTCCTAATAGTGAAATTGTTGCAGACCTTGTTTCGCTACCTCATTCGAAATAGTCTCCTCAGCCAAAAACAAGTCTGAAAACGTGTATTTTATATATTTTTTTACTATATGTAAAGAACATTCTTCATGATTTCAGCATTAGCAAACTGTACATACATAAATAACCATTTCCATGTCCGGGCTTTTTTTTTTATGTTTCTTTTTACAGTTTCAAACAGCGCAGACTAGATATCTCCATCGCGTCAGAGGTGTCGTCCTCACGGTAACAAAGCACCAAGCATTGTTTTTCGCCCGCCTCCGCACCTCCGTCTCCGTACACAGACCGTGATTGGTTGGCGAACTTAAAAAGCAGAAAGGACTTGCAGAAGTGCATGCTCGAACTAAAAAGGTAAAAAAATAACTGCCCGCGTTTTGCGGGGCATTTGAATCACCGATAGAAATAAAATAAACGGAATCTCATCCTGCGTGTCGAGGTTTGCCCTACGTGATTAAATATTGAAATACTAGAATGGATATAAAAGGAGATCAAAACAGGGACACCAGCATTTGGCTGTCTTGGGGGAAGACTGGACGGCTTCGGTGAGGAACCATAATCAGGCGCTCGTTTCAGTGCGTTAGGGTTCAGCTATCGGCTACCTTCCATGATGAGTTTGTCTCCGAAAGTTTTGTAAATCTCGTGAACAAAATAAAATAACGGCAGCCATTTCTTTTAAATACAAAGTGCGTCCATCAGAAATCGTCGGCCGATTCCGAAGGCATTGGATCACTCGGTGTTCAAAATCGCAAGATTTTACCATGATGTCAATTTTGAAAAGTTCTCATTTTGGAAACTCTTCAAAGAGATGAATGTTTGATACTTTACCTAAACTACGATTTACAGGTAGAATCTCCCACAGTCTGTGCTGTGTCCTCGTGAAATCAAACAAATCTTCAAATCCAATCGAACGGAAAAAAATAAATAGTAGCAGCACTGAAGTACGAACAGCGCCGTGGACTTTGGCTCCCAGCACGCGGTTGTATATAAATAGTGCTCTGTGATTCAACCGTAGAAATAAAAAATACGTCAAAAATAATATACTTCATTTTTCCGAAGAAAGAATAAAAAAACAACTGCTATTATTCGGATGGAGGAGGCTTGAGTCCCTTCACCCTGGAGACGCTAGGGCCTCAGTCAACTGGCCCCAGAACGCTCTAATGGACTGGTTCTCATTGTGTTACTGGTGGAGACACTCCATCGGATTTCATATGCTCCCAGCGTGGGGGTGGAGGGGAGGTGGGGTCGTGGAGTTGGGGTCGGGAGAGTGGGAGTCGGGGGTCCTGCAGGGAAAGAACAGGGAACATTCATACTAGTCAGAGTGTCGGAGTCCTTGGCAAAGCTGGTAGCTAGCTGCGGAGGGACAGTCCTTATACGGGCGGAGAGTTCTGCCCGTACACGGGCGGCTGTCCGGTCCTCACACGGAACAGAGGCCACGATGGACTGGGCGGATGTCTGGTCCATATATGGTCGTGGGGGGCGGTCCTCATAGAGGGGGTGTGGTCCCGGTACAGGTGACTTCGGGGTCCTTGATGGGGGCGGCGCCTCATATAGGCGGAGGTCCGTTGGTGTAGCTCAGCATGGGATGGAAGGAGCGGGCGAAGTTGTTGGCGTGGTGGCAGCTGTAGTCCTCCTGGCTCATGGGCACGAGGCAGGCGAGGCCGAGGATCAGCAGCAGGAGGAGGTGAACCGGCAGCGCCGCACGCAGCACGCGTAGCAGGAAGGAGGGGCCCGCCGGAGGGGAGGAGGAGGTCCAGAGGCCGCCCGTCCGGTCAGAACGGGAGGAAGCGCAGCCAGCGGTGACGAGGGATTTGCTCGGGCTGCAGGCGGGAGGGGAGACGAGATCACGAGTCAAACAACAGGAAAGAGAGAGAGAGAGAGAGAGAGAGAGAGAGAGAGAGAGAGAGAGAGAGAGAGAGAGAGAGAGAGAGAGAGAGAGAGAGAGAGAGAGAGAGAGAGAGAGAGAGAGAGAGAGAGAGAGAGAGAGAGAGAGAGAGAGAGATCCTGAGTGGTGGTCAGGGAGGAGATGGCATCTAAACTGTACTCCTGGCTTTGAGTTGGTCTGCATCGGCCCCGTATCGGCGGGGAGGGGGCGTGTTTACAATTTGAACGCAGTAAGGTGCATCAGAACCCAAAGGGACTCGAACCCCCGTAGGAAGCACCTCCGCAGACCAACCAGAGCCCGGGGAACGAAGAATGGATGTGGGGTGCAGAGAGAGGATGGTACACACAAACACGTATGCACAACTGAAACACATCTGGGGAGGAGAGAGGAGGAGAGGAGGAGGGGAGGAGGAGAGAGGAGGAGGACACGACGAGAGGGCCTGCGCGCCCCACCATACATTCCTAGAAGACACGCAGAAGGAACACACAGGGGCACAGAGGACCACACACACACACACACATGCACGGGGAACACTCAAAGTGGGAATCGGCTTACAAGGCGTCCTCCTGTGTGATTGGCTGAGGAGCTGTCTGTCTCTCTCTCTCTCTCTCTCTCTCCCTTTCCTTCTCTCTCACCCTCTTTCCCCCTCCTCCCCCCACTCTCCCCCTCTCTCTCTCTCCCTCCCTCCGGCTCCGCAGCCTAGTGTGTGAGAGTTCAAGGTCCCCTCTCCTTCGAGACAGGGCGCAACGGGGCCAAAAGTTTCCCTTTCTCCCCCTTTCTCTCTCTCTCTCTCTCTCTCTCTCTCTCTCTCTCTCTCTCTCTCCCCTATCACCATCTCTGTCTCCCTCTCCCTCTCCCTCTCTCTCCTTCTCCCTCTCTCCTTCTCCCTCTCCCTCTCCCTCCCCCTCCCTCAGTCCTCCCCCAGAGGAACATGGCGTTCCCGGTCCGCCCGGAGGAGGAAGTGACCGAGGCTCTGTGCCCAGACGACTCAGACCCACTTCCTGTTCCTCCCGCTGTGGCTGGGAACCTTCCCGGCCGCGAAGGCCCTCCTGTGTGGGTGTCTGTATGTGTGTGTGTGTGTGTGTGTGTGTGTGTGTGTGTGTGTGTGTGTGTGTGTGTGTATGAGTGTTCGTGTGTGAGTGCGTGCCTGTGTATATGCATGTGTGTGTGTGTGTTTGTGTGCGTGTGTGTATGCATATGTGTTTGTGAATGTCTGTGCGCGTTTGTGTATGTGTGTGTGTGTGTGTACCCGCGGGTGTGTGCGTGCGTTTGTGCGGGTTTGCATGTGTGTGTTCGTGTGCGCGTTTGCGTGTGTGTATGTGCGTGCTTGCCTGCATGTGTATAAGCGTCTGAGTGTGTGTGTGTGTGTGTGTGTGTATATGCGTGTGCACATGTGTGTGTGTGTGTGTCAGCTGTTCCGGCCCTTCTCTGAGTCCACCAGAACACTCCTCTCCATGGTAACACGCATTTCAATTTCCGTCTCCAATTAGTGAGTAATGGGCGCAGGGGGGGGGGGGGGGGGGGGGGGCAGGGGGGCTCGCCATTGTGCATACAGAGGAGCCAATCAAGGAAGGCCTCTCCTGTCGTCCCCATGTCATGCTGCTCAGCCCAGAGAGGCCGTCCAAGGCCACCGCTTCTCAGGCTGCGCAGACACACACTGCTCCACGCAGGACCCTGGAGCTCAGAACAAACGGCTTAGGGTAACCCTAACCCTAAAAACAAATGGGTTAGGTTAAGTGTTAACCCTAACCCGTTTCTCTCTCTCTCTCTCTCTCTCTAAACCTAAGGGTTAACCCTCTCTCTCTCTCTCTCTCTCTCTCTCTCTCTCTCTCTCTCTCTCTCTCTCTCTCTCTCTCTCTCTCTCTCTCTCTCTCTCTCTCTCTCTCTCTCTCTCTCTCTCTCTCTCTCTCTCTCTCTCACCCTAAGTGTTAACCCTAACCCGTTTCTCTGTCTCTCTCTCTCTCTAACCCTAAGGGTTAACCCTAACCCTAACAACAAATGGGTTAGGTTAAGTGTTAACCCTAACCCGTTTCTCTGTCTCTCCCTCTCTAAACCTAAGGGTTAACCCTAACCCTAAAAACAAATGGGTTAGGTTAAGGGTTAACCCTAACCCGTTTCTCTGTCTCTCTCTCTCTCTCTCTAACCCTAAGGGTTAACCCTAACCCTAAAAACAAACGGGTTAGGTTAAGGGTTAACCCTAACCCGTTTCTCTGTCTCTCTCTCTCTCTCTCTCTCTCTCTAACACTAAGGGTTAACCCTAACCCTAACCCGTTTGTTTTCCCTAACCCTAGCCCTAGACAATGTGCCTAATTAGTAGCTTTTGACCACGTCGTCATTTCTACACGTCCAAAATACTAATTAAACGTGATGTTTTGGAATCAGCGGTGGAGTGACTTGGAGGGTGGGACCGGTCAGGACTGGTGATAGGATCAACAGTACCAGCCCAAGGCGCTGGCCACAGCAGAACCAGTATGTATCGGCACTCTTCCCAACATGATCCCCAAAACTGTAAGTGCGGCTCTGTGTGTGGAGAGAGAAGTGACAGAAGAGTCATGGCTGGAGCCACGGGGGGGAAGGATACACAGGGGACAGAAGCAGGGGGGAGGCTGTGGGTGTGAGGACTCGCACACCGCCACCTGGTGGGCGAAGGACAGCACTACAACACAACACAGATTTCCCCAAACGAGAAGCAACAAAAGGGAAAAGGAAAACCCAAAGTAGGATGGGAATGATGGGGGTGATGGTGCCATTCCGCAGAGGGAGGGAGCAGCAGGTCAAGGCAGTGCACAGCACATCAAAACGACAGAGAGACAGTTCACAACATGACAGGGAGCTGGCCCATGGATCAGCCAATCCCAGCTCATGAAAACAGCCAGTAAGGAGGCTTCTAGAACGAGGGAGGGTCATGGAACGCACGCTGAGGAGGGGGGGGAGGGAGAGAGACCACTCCGACATTTGACAATCTCGGCGGAGTCGCAAAGGGAAAATCAACAGTAATCAAAATCATCTTTTTGATGATAGACAGATTGATTTCGTGATTGGACGTTTAGTTTGTTTGGCAGTTTAGTTTAGATTTGATTGAGTTAAGAAGTGGCAGATAGGATGGGGGTTCTAGGTTGAGGTTCGAGCTGGGGGATCTAGTTGGGGGTGCGTGCGGTTCCGTTACCCTCCCCGGGTTCTAGAGAGTCCAGGGCAATTGGTACCTGTGGCGGGGGCCTCTGCTGGGGTATCCTGCGCGGGCCTGACTACTTTTGCCCCGGGGCTGTACCAAGGCAATGAGCAAGGGGGGAGGAGAGGGAGGGAGGGAGGGAGGGAGAGGAGGGAGTGAAAAAAAAGAAAAACAATGTTTCAGTCCAGGGCAAATAAAGACCAAGCTTCTGATGAGAGTAAAACCAAATAAAAAAACGATGAGAGAGCAGAAGTCGTATCGCTAGGGAGATAATAACCAAAGGGGGGGGGGGGGGGGGGGGGAGGGCAGGGGGAGGGGGGAGGGGGGGAGGCAGCAACATGATCAATGATGGTGATCGTACAATCAAGTACTAAGAAATCTGGCTTCTCGAGACTAACATTGGGGCGTCAGGAGACAGGGTGGTGTGAGTGAGTGAGGTGGACGTGGGATTGTGTGGTTCATCCTTTGGTTAATGAGGATGAAATCCATCACAATCTCCGAATCGTCGCCATGGCGTCGCGTTCATAAAAAAGAAAAGCCAGTATTTCTTGTGAGGTTTTGGAGACACATATTTGCGTAAACATAGTGACCATGACCTCCTCTTTAAACAAATATCAAAATCGGGGTAGCTAGCAAACATTTGGTATTGGGTTAGCATGTTAACAGGACGTCTGAAAGCAGGAGAGAAATGAACTGAAAAAAATAGATTAGAATCTAAGATCTCCGAGCTATAGGAAGGAAATCAAAAGTCATCTTAGAGGACTACTTCATAAAATAGGGGTTTCTACATGTTTCGCTGCACAGCGTTTAAGGGGTTTCCTGTGCTAAAGTGTAGCCGGCGCCCCCTACCGGCCGGAGAGCTGGACGGTAAAACGTGGAGCACATTACCAGTCGTCGCCGGTTGGGGACGGACCCTAGGGAGACGGGACGAGGGGTTCCCGACAGGTGGGCTTTGTTCACGTGGGACAGCGACTCCTGTTGAAACAATGAAAAATAAAAATCTGTTACTTTGACCGTTTCGCCATTTTCTGATCCTGATTGAAATGTGAGCGGAGGGATGACAGATGCTCTGTATCTGCTGCTTTTCCAGGTGTCTTTCCCTGGTATTGGGGGTGGATGGTCGGGGTTCAACCCCCCAAGAAGGCTGGGACCCAAAGCCGACGCACAATAGTATTCCTGAAAATGTCCACGTCCAAAACAGACTTAAGTCCTCTACAATGCCAGCGATTAAACACTGCCCTTCTGCACCTACACGTTGTGGGCTGAGCTCCGATAAAACAGTATTATATCATCTTCGTTTTTCATTAAGAGCCCAAAGTACTCTCTGGGTGTGCTTTGGGCTCAGGGATGGGGTGCTGTTGTATGGCCTGGCCCGAGGCTGTAACTTATATACTGTGGAGTACTGGCACTGGGCCACTTTATCACTTATATTGTTTGTTTTGTTTGTCCTGTTTGTTCTGCTTGTCCTTACTTTAATGTTTACTTCTGCATCCCTTTTTGTGTTCCTTAGCACTACTTTGTGTTTTTATTGAATTGTATTACATCCTGTGTCTTCCACTGCTGCTGGGCTGCTGTACACACAGGAACTTCACCTCCGGGGGATCAACACATAATTGTATCGATCTACGACTGGAACCACAACGAAACACAGGCTCGACTGCGGCCTCTGACCTGCTTCCCCTGGCCGGCCTCCTCCAGCCTCCTCTCCAGCTCCTCCAGGTCGACGTTCACCTCCCTGAGGAGCAGCTTCAGCCGGTTCCAGATGACGTGCACCTTCTCCTGGGCCTCCAGCCGCTCCCCGGGGCCCGAGGGCGGGGCCGCAGGGCCCCCCGGGGGCTGGGCGCCGGGGCCCGAGGGCTGGATGTGGACCAGTAGCTGGGTCGACAGCTCCTGGAGGGCCGACACCTTCTGCTGGGAGTCCAGCAGCTCCTGCTTGATTTGCTGGGCGGTGGGTGGGGGGGGGGGGGGGGAATGATGGGGGATGTTATTACGTTGTCACGTTACGTTATTATGTTCCGTTATTACGTTATGTTATCACGTTACGATCTCACTTTACAATCTCACATTACAATAGCAGTTTACTTTATCACGTTACGACCTCACGTTATGATATCAGTTTACTTTATCACGTTACGACCTCACGTTATGATATCAGTTTACTTTATCACGTTACGACCTCACGTTACGATATCAGTTTACTTTATCACGTTACGACCTCACGTTATGATATCAGTTTACTTTATCACGTTATGATATCAGTTTACTTTATCACGTTACGATCTCACGTTATGATATCAGTTTACTTTATCACGTTACGACCTCACATTACGATATCAGTTTACTTTATCACGTTACGACCTCACGTTATGATATCAGTTTACTTTATCACGTTACGACCTCACGTTATGATATCAGTTTACTTTATCACGTTACGACCTCACGTTATGATATCACGTTTACGATTGTTGCTGGAGATGTTAACACATCTAAAATGACTTGTGAGACCGTTAGGTATATCGTACTTTAGATGCCTTCATCCTATTTATAAGCAGCCTTAGCACGTTTAAATGTGTGCTTGTGTGAGATCCGACCCTAACCAGCGTGTTCCCACTTCAGAACCACTAAAACAGACGTTAACCCAAAATAAGCACGACGACTCCTCCACGAATCTCGACCATTATATTGATCACTTGAAAGTGAAAAGTGAAAGTGAAAGTAAATAAAATATTAAAGGACGCAATAATGAAAGCGCAGCCAGTGAGACAGGGTCATCATAACCCCCCCCCCCCCCCCCGCCGCGCCGGCGGGTGGTTCCTACCGTGAGCGAGGCGTGGTGGCAGCGCAGCGCGGGCCGGTCGGCCGAGGGCGCGGCCGGCCCGAGCTGGTTCCGCCGGCGGTCGATGTGCTCCAGCCACAGCAGCAGCCCGTGGCTCATCTCGTGGAACTCCTGCAGCACAGGGAGACGGGTTCTGGGGTCAGTACTGGAGCAAGCCACCCACCGTGGGTAAAGGAAGGCGTTGGACTCGGAGGGGAGGGTGTGTGTGTGTGTGTGTGTGTGTGTGTGTGTACGCGTACACGTGCACATATGTGCGTGCTGGTCCTACCTGGCACTGCATCAGCGCCCGCTGTAGCTCCTCCCTCCAGGCCTCCAACGAGGAGCTGAGCCGCTCCCAGCGGGAGTTCATCTCCTTCAGCCCGTCCCTCAGGGCCCACGCCTCCTCGGAGTCAGGCTCCGATTGGAGGAACTCGCTGCCACTCAGGTTGATTGACAGCACCTCCGACTTGTGGCCGTCCATGCTCTTCTGCAGCTCCTGAACGGGGGGCGGAGCCAGAGGGAGAGAAGAGGGAGGGTTGGTGATGGAGATGGAAAACCATAGTGTGCATGGTAGTCAGCATGAAAGTTAGCAGGGAAGTTAGCATGCTAGTTAGCATGGTGCTAACTAGCTAACTTCTTGGATCCTAACTCAACTCTGACGGTTAGATTAAAAGAGTAAACATGGGGTGAAGCGTGTATCTGCAATAGAACAGTGGCCATTACATCACTGCCCCTCCACCCCAGGCCGGGGGCCAGAGACCATGTTTAGGAAGCTCCTGTCCAGGAAAAGGGTATAAGTTAAGGTTAGATGGAGTATGTGTATGTGGGTTAGTGGCGGGGTATTTTTAGAAGGTGTGAGATGCCTCGCAGGCCGTGGTCTCTTGGCTAGTTGTGCACAGAGGTATGCTATCATGAGGTCGAGCGCTAGGCCAACAGTGAGTGTGTGTATGTGTGTGTGTGTGTGTGTGTGTGAGGTGATCGGGTTTACTTCAGGACCCCAGCGTAGCTCCAGTAGAATGAGATTCCAGTACAGACAGAGATGGGTGGGCTTACACATCCACTCAAACAAACACAAGACTACACTGCATGCTACTCTACTACTAAAAATAATCGAAACAAGAGTTATATCAAAGGTCTTTTGATATAGTATGTACTTGACGTCCTTCATTAGAATTTGGAAAATGAATATTAACTCACTGATGTCAATAAATAACAGATCCTCAGAGATATTTTAATATTCATTACAAGCTAATTCACACACACTCTTAAGTTGACACGCGCACACACACACACACACACACACACACACACACACACACACACACACACACACACACACACACACACACACACACACACACACACACACACACACACACACACACACACACACACACACACAATCACACACCTTGAGCTTGCGGATGCGCTGCTGGATGGCCTGGATGTCTGTGCTGAGGTCCAGGCTCCGCAGGTGTCCTAGCTCCGCCTCCGACTGGCCCAGCCACGCCCTCATGGTCTGCAGGTCTGAGATCAGCTGCTTTTGCTTCTGCCGGTGGCGGTCGGTGAGCGACTGGGCCTGGTGCAGCTCCCAGCGCTCGATCACTCCTGGAAGGGGCGGAACCACGGGTCAGAAACCACGCCGAGAACCACGCAGAGAACCGGGGGTCAGAACCACGGAGAGAACCACGGGTCAGAACCACGGAGAGAACCATGGGTCAGAACCACAGAGAGAACCACTGGTCAGAACCACAGAGAGAACCACGGGTCAGAACCCTGGAGGGAACCACGGGTCAGAACCACGGAGAGAACCACGGGTCAGAACCATGGAGAGAACCACAGAGAGAACATGGCCGAAGTCATACTACTGAGGACACCAGTCAGGGCTTCTGATTGGTCGATGGTAAAAGAGGACTCTTTTACTAGGGAACCAGGGTAATGTATTGGGGTGGGGGGCAGTGTAGTGGCTGGTGTTCCCTAATCTTAGCCCAAAGGTACTCGGTTCGATCCCAGCCCAGCCCAGGGCTTACATACGCTAACTAGCTTGTAGCTATCACTGGTGCAATATATGAATTGTGAGCTGTTCCTGTTAAACCAATGACCCAATAAAGGGGTAAACACATCCCCGATGTGGGCAGGCCTCACAAGGAGATTGAACCGGTGTTTCACTAGCGTTTCAGGACAGGGTATGGGAGTTGAATACTGTTCTGTTTTCGGTGTACGCAGTGTGTTCTGTGGCCGCGTCCCCTTCACCGACCTGCACTCTGGGCGTCGGTGCTGATGGGATTGGTAAGGCCCGGGGCGTCCTCCTCCTCCTCCGTCAGCTCCTCCTCCGCCCTCCTCACGGCGTCCATGTTGCCCCTGCACTCCCCCATCAGACGCATCTACGGTAACCACGGAGACAGCGCTCATCGTCTCAGTGTTACGCTTGGTACGCTTTGCACATTGAGTAAGAAGCATGGTCGTTAAAATACAATTATTGAGAACATTAGGTACAAAAAGATAAATCAACAGATACATACAGAGCGATATTGATCACTTGAAAGTGAAAAGTGAAAGTGAAAGTAAATAAAATATTAAAGGACGCAATAATGAAAGTGCAGCCAGTGAGACAGGGTCATCGTAACCCAGCGAGCCACATGCTCCGTGTTGTGTACAGCTGACTCACGCGGCCCATGTGTTGTGTTGTGTTGCGTGTTGTGTGTCGTTTGAGCGGGGGGTGTGCCGGTGACTCACGTAGCCCATGTAGGAGGAGTCCAGCTCGGGGCTGGAGCCGTTGGCCAGGCCCTCCCTCTGCTGCCGCTCCAGGGCGGGGTCCCGCTGTCTCAGGTGGGCAGGAGTCCCTGGGGGGGAGGGGGCGAGGCAGAGCAAGGGTTGGACAGGGAAGGAAGGACGATGCAGACGGCGTATCGTTTGGAACGCAGCCGTGCGTTGATTGTAACTCAACAGGACACGGACGTATGGAGCAAGCACGGCATGCCACCAAAATATGATAAAGAGTGAAAATATGAATTTGTGGGAATGGCAGAGCTTTGTGGATGGAGACGAAACCAGTCGTGCTAGTTCTAGTTTGTTATATTCCACACTGGAGGTGAACATTGTTAGATGAACCATGTGGTGAAACCCTTAGCAGGCAAGAGGAACAATGCGATGGATTAGCATGGAGTTAAACGGATGTGCACATGAAGGGGTTCACCTCAGCCAGGTGAGACCGCGCAGGGGAACGGAGACGGACATCATGCAGCACTAATCTAGTGCTAGCTAACAAGGCATTACAAACCAGCATGCTAATTGATGTAGCATGCTAACCGACGTGCACTCTGGTTAAACGGTAAGCTAATAATGTCAGGAGAACGGTGAGTGACATCATGCGGTGCTGGCCGTGCTAGCTAACACGGCAGTCCAATGTAGCATGCTAACCGACGTGCTCTGTGGTTAAATGGTGTGCGCGTTAGTTGGGTTCTGGCACGGTGGCGCGTAGCTCGATGCTACGACCGCTAGCATGCGGCGGCGGTGTTTTAGTGCTTCAGGCGGGGACACCCAGACACTGTGGTGTTGTGGCCTACCGGAGGAGGACCGCAGGGTGCTCTCGGTCAGTTTAATGTAAGCCTCGGTGCTCTCGGGGATAACTACATCTGGGGAGAGAGGGACGCAACACGACACTTACAGTCTGACTCTGCACGGAGGAACCACCTGCTGTTCGGCTCTGTGTTTCCTGTGCGTCGTGCGAACAAGTGGTTGAATGTATGGAGTTTGTTGTGTTTTAGTGTGAGTTACCTACATCTGGATAAAGATACAGATATAAGATGTTATATTAAATATGGGTCAGCTGTCTGGAGATATGGTTGAATATATTGACAATGTGTATGTAAAGCCTTCATACAAAGCGACTCAGAGTGAATTCTGGGACATATCATGAAGGAGGAGCTCAGAACTCAATTAGGTAAGTTGGTACATTTGTAATATATGGATTGGATTCAGGGCACAATCGTCTGCAAAATGGACAGTTTTAAATATGTACCCCGAAATAATATCTACAGCCCAGTACGCACTATAACTCAAGAAAGATAAATTAGACAAAACTCAAGCGTACTAAGTAAAAACGCTTCAACAATTTGACGCACGAGCAGCATTTGGAAAATGCGCTGCGAATTCAGACAGTTTATTCTTGTTTCTGTCAGGCGCTGTGTTGTCTGAATACGTGGTTTGTTTACTAAATCCAGCATGTGTTGTGTTGTGTTTGATCCATTTGCAAGTGTTACAGTGCGTCGATCCCTCGGACCCCCCCTACAACACGGGCGGGGAACCCACCTGACAGCCCGGCCGTCACTGCCGTGCCCAGGTACTCGTCCTCTCGCTCCTGGCCCCGCCCCCCTGCCTCGCCGCCCAGGCCCCGCCCCTCCGCCGCGCCGTCCAGCCCGCGGCTCAGGTCGTAGTCGTGGTCCCACTCCAGCGGGATGGAGTCCACGCTGGCGGGGGTGTCCCGGCCCGAGCGCTCGGCACGCACCAGGGCGGAGGCGGCGGCGGCGGGACGTCCCCCGTGGGCCGGGGAGGCGTCGCCCCACTGGAGGTCTGAGAGGTCCGAGGCCACGCCCTCCTCCTCCTCTTCCTCCTCCTCCTCCTCCTCCTCCTCAGCGTCCTCTAGCTCACGGTCCGAGCCGTCCAGATCGTCATCCACCAGCTGGGGGGGAGGGGGGGGGGAGAGGGGGTAAAGGGAGTAAGGGAAGGTGATAACGGAGTGAGGACAAGAGAGGAAGGGAGTAAGGGAAGGTGTTAAGGGAGAGATGACAGGGGTAAGGGAGGGAATAAGGGAAGGTGGTAAGGGAGTGAGGACAAGAGAGGGAGGGAATAAGGAAAGGTGTTAAGGGAGTGGGAACATGAGGTTTGTTTCTCCCTTCATTTACTGTACATTTGAAAAATGTTGGTAGGATTAGAAAATGCAAAAAAATATCAATTTTCTTTTCGAGGTTAATAATTGAACTATTTTATACTGTTTCCCCTGAGAGTAGATTTAATGTATCATTTCTGTTTATTCACAGATGTTCAAAGGATGTGTTTACCAAGCCTTCAATGTCAGACTGACCGGATTATACAATGAAAGCAAAAAAACATTTTTGGAATTCATTGAGAGTGAGATTCTGATGAGTGTGTGTGAATGTGTGCTTGCTTGCACATGTGCGCGTATGTGTGAATGTGTGTTTGCGTGTGTGTGTGTGTCTGCGTGTGTGTGTGTGCGTGTGTGGTTCAGCGAGGGGAGTAGAGAGTGTGTTCGGCTGACATGATAAAGTGTCACAGCGGTTTTTCCTCCCTGGCATCGAGCACATGTTTGAGTGACCCGTGCCCACAGGTGTTCCGTCTCGCTACCCAGAGTGCACCGAGCCAAAAGTTCACCAGGCCTCATCATAGCGCAGTCCCTCCCGCGTCTCCTAAACACCGACATGTCCGTCAACTCGTCCATGTAAACACACTTAGTCTGCATACACTAAGATAAGAATAAAAACCTTTTGAATATTTTTTTAATATCCAAATATACTTCATTAAGGTAAATAGGTTAAACATGCATTCACCCGTTCTTCATGGTTATTAATGGAATTACCGATTCTTCGGTACTTTATATACATTCACACAAGAATACCCAAACGGTAACTACTCAGGAAAATAGTAGTCCTTAGTCCTTCCCTGATTTAAATTGAATTCTAGCGTTGCGTTTAAAAGCCTCCGCAGACGGACAGCGCTCGAAAGCGTCGAAAAACAAACGCAAGAACAAAGGCGTCCCAAAATGGCGGCCAACCGACCGGCAGGCGCGTGAGCTTCTTGTAGTAGCGGTCGACGCGGCCGAACACCTCCAGGGCGTAGCGCCGCAGCTCCCCCAGCTCGTCCTCGATCACGGCGGCGTCCAGCGGCTCGCTCTTCTCCAGGAGCCCCTCCCCCTGACGCAGCACCAGCTCCATGCGGCCCGTGTTCAGCTGGATCTCCTGCTGGAAGGCCTGGGGCCCACAGGCAGACACACACAGACAGACAGACAGATACACACAGACAGAGAGACAGACAGACAGACAGACACACAGACAGAGAGACAGAAATACAGAGAGACAGAGAGACAGAGAGACAGACAGACAGAGACACACACAGACAGAGATACAGACAGACATACATACAGACAGAGATACAGAGAGACATAGAGACGGACAGAGATACAGAGAGACAGACAGAGAGACAGACAGAGATACAGAGACAGAGACAGAGACAGAGATACAGAGAGACAGACAGAGATACATTGAGAGAGACAGAGACAGAGAGACAGACAGACAGACATACAGACATACACAGAGAGAGAGACAGACGGAGAGACGGACAGAGATACAGAGAGAGAGAGACAGAGAGACAGACAGAGATACAGAGAGACAGAGAGAGAGACAGACAGAGAAACAGAGATACAGACAGACAGACAGACAGACAGACAGACAGACAGACAGACAGACACAGATATACACACACACACACACACACCCATACACATACACAGACAGATACACACATACAGACAGGCACATATACAAACACACAGAGGTTAGATGTCGAGAGTAAGCAATAGTATAACCTAATATAATACAATAAAAAAAAATAAAAAAAAGGAAAAGCACAGCCCTAGAATACAAAAGAAAAAGACAACAGAGATCTGGAGAGCTAATCAAGTGTTTGCATCCAAAACAAGGATTTCCCCCACCCACCAAACCCCCTCTCCTGCGTCGCAGTCCCCCCGGGTTAAAGAGCTGTGGGGGCCTACCCTGAGCTGCTTGATCTTGGCGTGGACGTCGCACTCGGAGAAGTGCTCGATGTTGGTGAGCTGCAGGTCCATCTCCGTCAGCCACACCAGGATGCTGTCCTGGGCCGTCTCAAACTCCTCCCTCTGGCTGATGAAGTGCTGGGAGAAGAGGGGCAGCATCAGGACCAAACAGGTCAGCATAATCAGGACCAAAGGGGTCAGCATCATCAGGACCGAAGGGGTCAGCATCATCAGGACCAAAGGGGGCAGCATCAGGACCAAAGGGGTCAGCATAATCAGGACCAAAGGGGGCAGCATCAGGACCAAAGGGGTCAGCATCAGGACCAAAGGGGTCAGCATCAGGACCAAAGGGGGCATCATCAGGACCAAAGGGGTCAGTATCATCAGGACCAAAGGGGTCAGCATCATCAGGACCAAAGGGGTCAGCATCATCAGGACCAAAGGGGTCAGCATCATCAGGACCAAAGGGGTCAGCATCATCAGGACCAAAGGGGTCAGCATAATCAGGACCAAAGGGGTCAGCATAATCAGGACCAAAGGGGTCAGCATCATCAGGACCAAAGGGGTCAGCATCATCAGGACCAAAGGGGTCAGCATCATCTGGACCAAAGGGGTCAGCATCATCTGGACCAAAGGGGTCAGCATCAGGACCAAAGGGGTCAGCATCATCAGGACCAAAGGGGTCAGCATCAGGACCAAAGGGGTCAGCATCATCAGGACCAAAGGGGTCAGCATCATCAGGACCAAAGGGGTCAGCATCATCAGGACCAAAGGGGTCAGCATCAGGACCAAAGGGGTCAGCATCAGGACCAAAGGGGTCAGCATCAGGACCAAAGGGGTCAGCATCATCAGGACCAAAGGGGTCAGCATCAGGACCAAAGGGGTCAGCATCATCAGGACCAAAGGGGTCAGCATCAGGACCAAAGGGTTCAGCATCATCAGGACCAAAGGGGTCAGCATCAGGACCAAAGGGGTCAGCATCAGGACCAAAGGGGTCAGCATCATCAGGACCAAAGGGGTCAGCATCAGGACCAAAGGGGTCAGCATCAGGATCAAAGGGCTGTGACCGCAGTCAACCCGGGTTCACTAGTTCACGCACTCAATCAGGTCTCCATGGCGACCAGGGGATGCATCACGGGTACCTTGAGCCTGCGCAGGATGGAGGCGACCCGTCTCTGCAGGTGATCCCAGCGCCGGTTCCCGTCGTGGACCATCTCCCGCAGCCGGCAGGACGCGTCGGTGCGGTTCTCGCGGGCTAGCCGGCGGTACTGCTTGTTGATCAGCTCCAGCTGGGTCAGACACTCCTGCACCTGGCGCTGGAAGGCCTGCACACACACACACACACACACACACACACACACACACACACACACACACACACACACACACACACACACACACACACACACACACAGGCAGACAGGCACACACAAAGGCACACACACACACAGGCACACACACACAAAATGGTTTAGACAAATGATCACAAAAAATATATAATCAAGGGATTATATATATGTATTATCAATGTGTACGTTTGAAAAGTTATCAATATTGCTCTATATGTAGTTGTCAATATTTAAGCTCCACCCCTGGAGTTTACAGCAGCAAATTAGATCATTGCACATTAACAATTACATATAGTACCGTAAGCTTATAGCTGTGTTATATGTTGTAACACAAATGTACACAAACATAAAATATGTTCACTATTTATGCCCTTTTTAAATGAAATGAATGGTTCAACCGTCCAGTTGGTATTATGTTTGTGCCCCCAACAGATGACCTCATAACAGACCGGACCGGAAAAGACCGGAAAATACCGGTCTGATCTCGTCTAGGCAGGAATCCCTCGTTGAGAATGACTGGGGCGACGACTGGCCCTCCATGGCCAGTAAGTAACATGACACTAATCCCCCAACACCACCACCACCCCACCCACCACCCAAACCCTATCCAGTGCAACCCCCACCCACTACCACCACCCACCACCACCCAGGCCCCTTAAGCCACTACCCAGCATGCATTGCACATCCCCGAGCATCTCCTCCCAGTTGCCCATGTCTCTGTTGATTCCTCGGGGTTAGGCTCCGCCCCTCACCTCAAACTTCTTCAGCTCCTCCTTGGCCACGGTGTACAGGACGCCCGACGAGTTGGGCAGCGCCGCGGTCCTCTCAGAGGTCCTCAGCCACTCCTCGAAGCGCCCGTAGTCGTCGAGGAACTTCTGCCACAGCCGCCACGTTTCCTCCATCCTGCTCGCACAGCAAACGCCACCACAGGGAGAACGGTGAGGAACGTCACGGAGCGGCGAGGATCCGCCTCCACGCGCTCGCACACAGGCGCCACCACAGGAACATCAACGCCAACACCCCAGGGACGGAGAACGGGGAGGGAACGCCCTGGACTGCGTGGAACCTTCGCCACTCACTCATGATGAACGCTAAACCCTACACTAATCAATACACTACTCATATCTTGAGAAGACATGTGCGATAAATATGGGTGACACTTTACAATTAGAGTACAGTAATTAATTTACCCTATATTTACATTCGTTAATGCAGGAAAAAGCATTATCTAGTCAATTAACAGTCGATGTTAGCTAGGTTAATGGTTAGGGTAGGGGTTAGGTTAACCCATGTTAAGTAAGGTATTAATGGATAAATAATTGAATAGGGTCAGACCAACCCTAACCCTCACCCACTAACCCTATTCTAACCGACCAACCCAAATCCCAACCGATCAACTCTTACCCATATGCATCACTGCATTAACATTCAATCACGATAAAGGAACGCATCCTCACTGTCAAGTGCGGCGATGTGTGCGGTGAGCAGGGGCTCTGAGGGACTGACTTGAGGCGTGGTGATATGATACGGTGTGTGTGTGTGTGTGTGTGTGTGTGTGTGTGTGTGTGTGTGTGTGTGTGTGTGTGCTGTTAGAAGGACTGACTTGAGGCGTCTCTCCATGGACAGGGCGCAGATGGCCCTCCACCTGCGGTCCAGCCCGCGCGTGGCCTGCTGGATGGAGTCGCACTCCGTCTCCGTGGAGCACGCGTCGCAGTCGTGCAGCAGCACCTCGCACAGGTTCAGCACAGAGGCCACACCCGTGCTGTGCTTCTCGATGTCTCGCTGAAGCTCCTAGGGGGGGGGGGGGGGGAGATGCAGTGAGAACATGCAGGGGGGATCGACTATGCCGTCCTCTGTTTGATTTGATAAACACACGGTAGAACGCTTCTCTCTTTATGTTTAGCCGACGCCTTTATCCAAGTCAACCAACTATTCATACACACATTCACATGCCAACGGCGGAGTCAACCACGCAAGGGGACAGCCAGCTCGCAGGGTGCAGTTAGGGTGAGGCGTCTCGCTCAGGGACACCTTGACACTCAACTGGCAGAGGCCGGGGCTTCAACTAGCAACCTCCGGGTTAAAAGTCAGCCCGCTCTCCCTGCTGAGTTAGTTCCGCCCCACTTTTATCTGCATCGAGATAAGCAGACTACATACTGTATCTGTGTGTCTCAAAGAAGAGTTCAGAATACAGTTCTGAAGAATCCGGAGCCCCACCTTCCTCGCGCCCTGGAGCCAGGCAGCAGACAGATTCCCGCTCCAAATAGAGAGGGACATGGACACCACCGACCCTGTACAGTGTCGTGACCACTGGATGGACCTGCTGCCGGTATATCTGGGTCAGGGCTATTTTTACCAGCTCTCTGCCCAGTTTGGACTATTTGTCTGGTTGGGTAACCTTACTGTATGTAAACAGACCTGCAGTACTTAGTGTGAGGTGAGAGCGAGCGAGCGAGCGAGCGAGAGAGAGAGAGAACAAGAGTGAGGGTAAGAGCGAGAACGAGAACGAGAAGGAAAGAAAGAAAGAGAGAGGGAGGGAGAGAGCATGTATCCCCAAGCATAGGTAAATAAACAACTGCCATTTGTCATTACTATTGCTAAATTATTTTGTCTAATCAATTAATAATTAAACAATGGAAAAGTATCCAGAACTGTTACTAGTCTGCCATCTGTCCTCTGTTCCACAGAGCGGTTCTTTATAATCAACTCTGGTTCTTCTGCACTCCTTTCTAAAGAGCGGTTCTGTGTAAACGGTGGTTCTTCCTGTCCCCTCTCCGTTCTAAAGGGCGGTACCCACCTGCTGCTGGTTGAGCTTCCTCTGGATCTCCAGGTCGTCGCAGGTGTCGTACACGATGGGGCGGGACAGCTCTGTCTCGATGTGGGCCAGCCAGCTCCGCAGGCTGCTCATGTTCTTATCCAGCTGCTGCACCGCCAACAGGGTCTCCTTCAGCTTCTTCACCCTGAGGGGGAGAGGGAGGGGGGGCAGGGAGGGGGGGAGAGAGAGAGAGAGAGAGAGAGAGAGAGAGAGAGAGAGAGAGAGAGAGAGACAGAGAGAGAGACAGAGACAGAGACAGAGACAGAGACAGAGACAGAGACAGAGAGAGAGATGGACAGAGAGAGAGAGAGAGAGAGAGAGAGACAGAGAGAGAGAGAGAGAGAGAGAGAGAGAGAGAGGGAGAGATGGAGAGAGAGAGAGAGAGAGAGAGAGAGAGAGAGAGAGAGAGAGAGAGAGAGAGAGAGGGAGTGAGAACGAATGAGAGAGTGAGAGGGAGTCGGAGGGAGGGAGTAAGAAAGAGTGATAGAGAGTGAGAGGGAGTCAGAGAGAGGGATTGAGGGGTGGTAAGAGGGAGTGAGAGTTAGAAAGGTAAGGCTGGTCAGCTAGTCTCACCGACAACCGCCTCTAAAGGCTAAACGCACCAGAAAGTTGACCGAATGAAACCAACACTAGTGTACTTTGCTTCGCCTCTTTCAACACGGTCGGACAGTGGATGATTACCCGGTTAGTAATGAAATAACTCATAACCAAATCAAGATATTTCCATACCCCTGCCCTTAAACATCTCTGTGTGCTAAGTACAATTGTGATTGATGAGAAAATTAAGGTTGGACCAAAAATAAGTTCATGGGAGTTCTGGACTGAATGACGCAATGAAACACTAATGCACAATGTGGTCTGATCATTATGTTCGCCAGAGGGGGAATCAATACACTTTCAGCAGAAGATCCCTGACCCGACTGAAAACAAAGACCCACCTTGGACCGACTACTAAAACAATACATTCTAAAGAGCATTTCAACGTCCCACCAAGCAGAAAAGAGGTCCACCACCATCCTGCACACCAGTGCAACACATACCGCATCTCTGCAGGGCGAGAGAGACTGAGAGCAGAGCAGTCTGAGCCGTAGCACAGCGGGGTCTGGCTGCAGCCCGGGCGGCCATGTTGAAGCCGGTTGGGAGTAGCATGGCATGCGCCGCGGACTGCGCGGACTGCGTGACCGCGCGGTATGCTGGCATGCGGGCTATGCCTGGTGAGCGGGTTCCTTCACGCGTGCGGCGCTGTAATGTTCCCAGTGTTTCCCCTTATGGACGGAATAATGATATGAATTCGCAATCCTGATGCGCACTGGGATACATTAAGAGAATATCTACAGTGTTTGCACAATGTTTGTGCAAATTGCAATCCAAAGGGCATTGGTTTAAGCTTACTGTGTAAAACCAATCAGAATAATGTGCGAAAGAGTGGGCAAAAAAATGTATAACTAAATCTTATAAATCATTTTGAAATCGGGCCAGTCGTGCTTGAAACTTGACTAATTACCCGAATTCAGTATACAGAAATAATCATAATCCAGTTTGATTTGAAGAATTTCCACAACCGTGATTTGAAAGCAAAGATAATCCATGCAAAATGTCTGCCCCAAATTTATCTTGCATAAAGCAAAACTTGAAATATCACATATTTTCTCTATCCTGTGTGTTCCCTTTCCTCCCTCACGCACGAGCAACGAGCTGTGCAGTCCAGAGCCGACAGCACGCAGAGCCCATTCATTCAGCTCACGCTTCAGACTCCACAACAAGAGACACCTCACCCTGCTACAGAGACCGCTGGGAGGAGATCAACACAACACTGAAAACACAACACCGCCTCCTAAACCCGCCACACCACCAAGATCAAGAACCAATCAATGCATGCGTATTTCCGAGTTTGTTCCTGCCTGTTGACGTCGCAGTCGCATTCGGGCAGATCGTCGGATTCGGGGCTGGAGCAGCCCGCCATGCTGTCTGTTCCTGAGTCCAGAACCATGGAGCAAGAGGACAACGTTCCCAAAGTCAACCTGCAGCTTGTATCGATCCGACAAATCTCTCAACTTTCGTCGCTTTCGTCTGAATGCTCCGAGCGAACCTCTGTGTGTTTAAGTGTGTGTGTGTGTCTGTTTGGGTGTGTGGGTGTGTGTTTGGGTTTGTGTGTGTGTGTCAGGAGTGTCTGAGAGTGACAACTGCTGCTGTTTCTAAAAGAGGACACATAGTCACCGACATGTGTCAGGCTCTCTGGCTGCAGCGGCCGGAATGCCTCACAGCAAATGTGCATGTGTGTGAGAGAGCACACACACACACACACACACATGCACACACACACACACACACACACACACACACACACACACACACACACACACACACACACACACACACACACACACACACACACATGCATACACACACACACACGCATGCACATGTCATGCATTCACACATGCACGCACGCACACACACTCACACACACAAAACATGCGCACACACACAAACACACAACCACACACACACACACCCAGCTGTCATGCGTTGAGGCTCCTCAAAAGCACTTACACACAGAGTGAGGCGGACATTTTGTCAATCCACTTTCCCTTCCACACCTTCCTCTCTACCTCGTATAACAGAAATCAAAATGATTTTTGTAAACTAAGTACACCTTTGAAAACCCTGCATTTATTCTTCCGTGCATCGGTACGTCTTCCATTAATGTTAATCCTGAGGGCAACGTCAGAGAGACGGAGGAGAGGAGATGGCAGCTGTTCTGCTGGGGTCCCTCAGGCCCTGCCTGTCTTACTCTCGAGGGTCACCCCTACTCCACTTTCCACTCACCCTAACAGGAACCACCGAAATCACACCTGCTCGTCTGAACTTTTTGTTACGTTTGTACTCCTTCAAATCATCAAATGTTTCAAATGTAAACATAAAGTATTTAGTATCAGGAAAGGTTCAAAAACAACTTCAGTAGAAGATCAACAATTGAAAATATAAACTAGCCCTATTTCCTATTGATTGACTGGAGAATTGAATTGAAATCAAAAGGATGTCAATAAGAATTTATAGAGGGAACATTAAACAACATAAATAAAAGATTTGGAACAATAGCTTCTCTCCCTTTAACTCTCTCTCTCCCGCGGGGTTTATATTTCTGACCAGCTGGAAGTCCACTTCAAAGCACAGAGTCGCCTGTCTGTCTTATTAGGCCACAACGCCAAAAAAAGTTCTGCACGTGTTGCAATGTTTTTTGGGAAACCATGGTAACAAACCTAGCCATGCATGGCAATGCATTCTGGAGGAAGAGGCTCAGTGGCCTTGCTAGCGTCATGTGACAAGTGGACCAACAACAGACCACAGCCACAACAAAGCCTGCCTCAGACAAAACTAATTATAACTCCACACCTCAACCTCACATTTAAACCAAGACCTTCAAACTAAACATGACACCTTAGATCTTTAAACCCACGACTAATGAAACGTAATAATTCATAACCGTGTTTCTAAACGTAATAATCTCAAAATGTAATAAAGCATCCATTTCTAACTTCAGACCTGAGACCAGAGTAACTTAGTGGGGATATTCCCCAAACAAAACAACGACACCGGGTGGGTGTTTTTATGCACCATAACCATTTTGAACAAGAATTACACCTCAGTAGAGAGAAAAAAAATAAAATGATAAAAAGGCAGGTTTATAAATGGGTTTTAACCACTGATCTCAACAAGTTTCCAGATCAACGAAAATATGAACACTTCTCCACCATCCTCCGACGTCACCCTACACTACGCGGGAAGCTAGTGGGGCTACGGGAAGCTAGCAGTGATACAGGTGGCAGCAGAATAAGACCTGGGGTCCGGGTTAGGGCTTGGGTTAGGGTTAGGGTAAGGGCTACAGCTAGGGTTAGGGTTAGGGCTAGGGTTAGGGCTTGGGTTAGGGTAAGGGCTACGGCTAGGGTTAGGGTTAGGGCTAGGGCTAGGGTATTGTTAGGGTTACAGTTAGGGTTAGGGTTACAGTTAGGGTTAGGGTTAAAGTTAGGGCTAGGGTTAGGGTTAAGGTTAATGTTAGGGCTAGGGTTAGAGTTAGGGTTAGGGCTAGGGTTTAGGCTAACGTTAGGGCTATGGTTAGGGTTGCAGTTAGGGTTAGGGTTAAAGTTACAGTTAGGGTTAGGGCCATGCTCTCAGACTCTTACCGTGCAGGGTTAGCGTTAGGGTTAGGGCTAGGGTTAGGGTAAGAGTGAGGGTGGGGTAAGGGTTAGGCTTAGGGTCCGGGATCAGGCTCTTAGGCTCTTACCGTGCTCCGATGAGGTCCAGCAGGTGCTGCCACCGCTCGCTGACCTTGCTGAGCTTGTGCTGGATCTCGGCCGCCTTGCTGTCTTGGCTGGCCCGGGACAGACGCTCGCCCATGGCCTGCAGCTGCTGCTTGTTGCCCTGGGCGACGCTGATCTCCTCCTGGTAGTCCTGGAGGATGGAGAGGGGCGGGGGGGGGGGGGGAGGAGGTGTTACCGACGCGTGCCTGGGTCTGGTGTTTGTTCCACTCTCGAGGGCCTTGTGAAGCCCTCTGCGTCTGCTATCGGTCTCTGGGTGTTTGCGGGGGTTTGATGATTGGTTCGTGGCTGTGTGAGATCGGCGAGATGGGACCGGCTGCCAATCACAAACGTTTTGTGTGTGTGTTCGAAGGATTACCTTCCAACGCTTTTAATTCATTCATCGTGTGACCTTTCTGTCTCCGTGTGTCACATGGTAACTTTATGTATTAAGCATTAGTAATGTGTGGTTTATCTCCAACTTGAATACGTTTAGGTTAGTGTGTACAAAGGAAAGTGTGTGTATTGGTGTGTGTGTGTTAAAGGTGTGTCAAAAAAAAGTATGCTTGTGTCTGCGCTTGTGTATGTGTGTGTACTCTTACCTGTGTGTGTGTGTGTACTCTTACCTGTGTGTGTGTGTGTGCTTGTGTGTGTGTGTGTGTGTGTGTGTGTGTGTGTGTGTGTGTGTGTGTGTGTGTGTGTGTGTGCCTGTTGGTGTGTACTACTATGTGTTCTTGTGTGCATGTGCCTGTGTGTGTGAACCCTGATGCTTGCGTGTGTGCGTGCGCTACCTTGCGTAGCTTCTCGATCATCTCCTCGATGCTGATGTCCCCGTTCTGGGAGACCTTACTCTCCATCGTGGTCAGCCAATCACAGAGCTCCTTGTTCTTCTCGTTGAACACCGCCCACTCGTTGAGCTTCTCGCTCACCTGCTGCCGGCGCAGGGAGAGCTGGGGACGGACGGACGGACGTTAGGAATGTAAATAAACAGACTAAGCCCTAAAGTTACAGTCTGATCTTCACGGTGATTCAACACTTTTTTTAAGATACCGAGTCAATATCGAGGACTACCAACATGACGGCATTAGGGTGAAGATACGTTTATGAACACGAAATACCGCAAACTTTAACACTTAGATTAACACTCAACAGTGAACCGCCACCTTGTGTCATTTATCATTACTATAACTGTTTGTGGTTTGCGCTCAGTTATGTTCAGTTATGTATCAAAGGGAGTTAAGTCTCCCTTCCATTATCTCCTTCTTGTACTTTGTAACCCAGATAGCCTTCGTACCCAACATACACACAGATACAAGCACACACACACACACACACAGATACAAAACAGACATAATGGGGCTAGTTGCTGAAATAACTATCTTGATACAGACGGAAACTGAAGTGAATTAGTTTCTTTGGTTAAAGATAAGATTAGAAAATAATCAAGTTTAATATGTGTGTTTGTACGTACACTGCGTGTGTCTGTGCGCATGTGTGTGTCTGTGTGTGCCATTACCTGGTGGCAGATCTCATCCCACTGGCTCTGCAGCAGCTGGAGGCGTTCCTGCAGGAGTGTGAGGTCATCAGCACTGACCACGCCCCCGAAGGAGTCCCTCAACAGGAACAAGGAAGTGAGGTCATCGGTCCAGCCTTCCACGCTGCTCTCCAGCTCCTTGGAAACACAGAGCCAACAATGGTTCCACCATTAGACACACAGCCAATTACACTTGAGCTTAACGAAAACAACAACAACAAACACTATCAACCCCTAATATCCACTGTCACATTTCAAATCACAGCATTGTTAAAGCTTCTTTGTGGCAATGAGATTAAAGCAACGTTGACATTAATCACTAGATAAGGAAAGCGGCCTTTTCAACCAAGCTACAATAAAATAAAACAACTGACCTTTTCACATGATAGGGAAACACCGAAATAACAGAGCAGAGACACTAGCAGCTCTGAATATTCCCTGACGCTACAAGGTTGTGAGGTCAAGCCACGAGCAGCCCTAACCTCTCCTCCTCCTCTTCCTGCCTCCGTCACCGTGACGACACGGTCAAAACGCTGTTTCTACTTATAGTGATGTGAGGATCTGGAGCATCTCTGTGTGTTACGCAAGCCGCTGGCGCACAAAAGCAGCCATGCACGCCATCACTCTATCACACACACGCATGCACACACGCACAGACACACACACACACACACCCTGCACTCACACAGAACGTCACGAGGGCAGATGCTCTCTCACTCTCACTCACACTCTCTCTCTCTCTCTCTCTCTCTCTCTCTCTCTCTCTCTCTCTCTCTCTCTCTCTCTCTCTCTCTCTCTCTCTCTCTCTCTCTCTCTCTCTCTCTCTCTCTCTCTCTCTCTCTCTCTCTCACACAAACACACGCATGCAAGCTTGCCGGCTTTTTGCCCCACCCCCTCTCTTTCTCCCTCTCTCTCACCCCAACCCCCTCTCTCTTTCAAACATACTGGCTTTCGGTGCCTTTGCCCCACCCCCTCTCCTTACAGCTCTCTCTCTCTCTCTCTCTCTTTCTCTCTCACTCCCTATGTCTCTCTCCCAAGCTGATTCTGCTGTGTTCAGTCTAGCTCCTCCTCCCTGACCCCCTCCCCCCTCCCTGACCCCCCCCCCCCATGTGACGGAGGAGAGGTGCCCCTGCTTTGGGGGGGGGGGGGGGGGGGTGTCCCGGTTGGTTCGGATTAGCATAAAACAAATGATACAGAGTTGATGACGCCCAGACAACCTCATCATTATATTAAAGGAACAGAGCTTGTTTCGTTTGCAAACAGAGAGTAGAAATAGGATAAAAAAATGTAATAATAAGGTAGAAAAAGGTAAAGAAAGGTCCGCAATAGTACATGATTACATATAGTACAACCTGCCTCCTGTGTGTTCATCAGCACTATTCCAAACCTAGGTCAAAGGTCAGAAGAGTGTGGATTATGTGTGTGTGTAAGTGTGTCCAATTCAACTCTTTTATTATCAAAGATATAATCGAAAAAACAAGACTTAAACAGGCCCTCAAAACCCACCATTTCAAGATTGCAGCCCTTTTCCCCTTTCTTATCTTTTTACTTATATACGTCCTCAAATTATTTTGTTTTGTGTGCACACCGTAAATCGTCTCAGAGTATTGAGACCATAGAAGTCAGTGTTTCCCCTAGGATGGAGTTGCAGCAGCGGAGGGGAAAGGTTATGTTTTTTGCGTCATGACTTTGTAAGATCAAAATTCTTGTAAAACTTCTGACCCTTGGTCTTATGTTTATTTAAAATAAAATAAGTAACCTATTAAAATAAATACATAAGACACTAAGTCCCCTCTGCCGCTCACACCCCCCCTGACACTTTTAATCAGCTGAGGGCGTTTGCCTGAGTCTCATAGTATTAGAACATGTTGTACTTGTTGATTAGCTCACGTTGTTATGGCAATGAATACGCCCTCTGCTGATAAACTAATGCCAGCATTTTTTATCAACAGAAAATTAGCACCCATATCAACATATATTTGATATTTTTCTGCTCCTTGCACCTAATCATGCTTATCATGCTACGCAGCATTACAAGGCTCTGCCGACTAAAACATGAAGCAATTCAAGAAGAGGCATATATAGAATCTTCTTGTGGTCAACTGTCATTTAATAGACATCTGACAGATTATGTCAAGGTTTTAAAATTATAGTATTATTATTACCAGGTCATGTTATAACACAGCTGGAAGTCGTGGATTTTCTGATAAAGACTAGCTAGCCTCTTTGACAGACAAAACAGCAGAAACTATGTTAGGTGCGCTCTAGCTGCGAGCTGCCGAGTAACAGGAGACGCCCACCCACCAATCCCAGGTTAGAGATCCCTGAAGGAAGGTTGCGCTCGATTTCACTAGCCCATTTGAGCCTGTTCATTAGTGTACACAGCATCAATCCTCTCATTGCTTGTGTAAAAAAAACCAGTAGAATATTAGATTTGAGGACGAAACGATAGGGTGGGCTAAGGCAAGTTTTGGGGCTCTAGAGTCAATAATGGCGACGCTATTGAAATTTTACCATTGTGGTCGTTTTCAGTTTTGCACTTTGCAGACGGTCCCTAAGCTCTCGGATGAAAGCCGACTGCTCGTAGAAGACAATGCAATTCAGTTTTGCACTTTGCAGATGGTCCCTAAACTCGCGGCTGAAAGCCGACTGCTCATAGAAGCCAAGAAGTTCACCGTTCGCCAAAGACGGCTCGTTTGGATGAAAACAATATTGTAGCTGGTTCTCTGGGTTACTACACTCAATTGTGTCGCAACGATGTTTCACTGATGATCTATTGAACCGCAAACTCTGAATCTGCGGAAGTTCCTCCGTTAATATGAAGCTCTCCTCTTCTCTAGTTAAAAAAAAGAAATTCAGCAGCGGCGGTCATATTTCAGCAGCGGCGTACCGCCGCTGCTAGGTGCATATAGGGGAAACACTGGAAGTCTAATGCATTAAGAGCAAGCTATCCCGCTGCCTATCAGCAGGGGGAGCCGGCGTGACGGAGAGCCACGTTGAGCCCTGAACATGGAGGAGTCAACTGAGGACAAGAGCAGCCCGCTTCCT
Source organism: Gadus morhua (assembly GCF_902167405.1). NCBI lineage: Eukaryota > Metazoa > Chordata > Actinopteri > Gadiformes > Gadidae > Gadus > Gadus morhua. Next base: position 3,887,433 of record NC_044068.1, read on the forward strand.
CCCACCTTGCAGCGGATCTGCTCCGAGTGCAGCTCCTCCTGGTGGTCGGGCAGCGGCGCAGACAGCTTCTTCTTGAAGGCCCGCAGCTTCTCCAGGGACGCGTCGATGCCCTTCTCACAGCGGCCCCAGTCCTGCACAGACACAGAGTCACACCCGTCAGGAGTCACCCACGTCAGGAGCCAGAGTCACCCACGTCAGGAGTCAGAGTCACCCACGTCAGGAGCCAGAGTCACACACGTCAGGAGTCAGAGTCACCCACGTCAGGAGTCAGAGTCACCCACGTCAGGAGTCAGAGACACACACGTCAGGAGCCAGAGTCATACACGTCAGGAGTCAGAGTCACCCACGTCAGGAGTCAGAGACACACACGTCAGGAGTCAGAGTCACCCACGTCAGGAGTCAGAGACACACACGTCAGGAGTCAGAGTCATACACGTCAGGAGTCAGAGTCACCCACGTCAGGAGCCAGAGTCATACACGTCAGGAGTCAGAGACACACACGTCAGGAGTCAGAGTCACCCACGTCAGGAGTCAGAGACACACACGTCAGGAGTCAGAGTCACACACGTCAGGAGTCAGAGACACACACGTCAGGAGTCAGAGACACACACGTCAGGAGTCAGAGTCACACAGTCACACACGTCAGGAGTCAGAGACACACACGTCAGGAGTCAGAGACACACACGTCAGGAGTCAGAGTCACACAGTCACACACGTCAGGAGTCAGTGCGACATACGATCCACACAACAAGAGCCACACTGAAAAAGCTTTGGCTTTGGAAGAGTGCTGGATCATCATCCCTGCTGGTGGATGAATCCAGGCCACAGATAGACCAGACAGAGAGAGAGAATGACGTTGAGTGAACCGGTCACAAAAACGTCACAGAGGCAGAGGGGCGAGGATTAGGGCTATTTTAAGAGCCTGATAATCTGTGAAAATGAGGACACGAATCATAACTATGCGGAGGGATCCCTCCGCATAGTTATGGGATCAATCGATTGAGGATCGCCTTGAGGATAGTCATGAAACCGATACCTGTTTTAACAGCACAGAGAGGAAAGCCCTCGAATATGTAGGTCAGTGTTGTTAATGAGGTAAACAGCAGGACAGACAGATGTGGGGAAAGAGGAAAAGAGAGGGAGACAAGAGAGACAGGGAGGGAGAAAGAGCCGATCGTGCATGCTAGGTAAATGTATCTTGTTCCATTTATCATTACAGCTATCTGCATGGAGCCAAAGGCATCCGTGCATGCGCATGTGCATGTGTGCATGTGTGTCAATCCCAACCCATGAACTTTGTACGTTGCTGTCACTTTCTTGTCTTGCATTTGTCGGTGCCAAAATGTGTGTGTGCGCGTGCCTGTGTGCGTGCGTCCATACCTTTGTGCGTGAGTGCATGTTTGTGTGTGCTTCAAGCATAGGGCATGCATTTCATTGATTTAGAATCCCTCCATCCCAACGCAGAAGAGGTGCTCCTGTATATCCGTTCCTCGACAGTTTGGAGACCCTCTCTGGCCTCACTGCTAAATTTAGACTCCAACTTTTTCCGCCGCTCCTCTGAAACCCGCTGCTCGCTTGGATAACATCACGTGGTTCGGCTGCTCTGGGATTCTGGGCCCATCACCGTCATGCTGCGGCAGAGACCAGGCTCTGGCTGGCTGAGCTGATGCAGAGCTAGCATCACAAAGGGCTGAAGCTAAGGCGGTTCAGCGTTACCCATACATTTAATACATTTAAAGAACGATGTCTGCGCCACCAGCCACACCACCCACCAACCACACCCAACACAGCACATCACCCAGCGCCAACCCCTCACCCATACACCACCAACCCCACCCAGCACACCACCCACACCACCGGAAACACCACCCACACCACGCATCACCCACACCCGACCCACCACTCAACACCACCCAAACACCACCCACCTTGAGCAGGCCGTGCAGCTCCCTGCGCTGCTGGTCCAGTCGCTGGTGGGCGTGCCTCCACCTCTCCTGCGTGTCCATGAGCTCCGTCTGCAGCGCCGACTCCACCCGCCCGTCGGCGGTGAGCAGCAGGCTGCGGCCCGCCTCCACCGTCAGGATGTACGCCCCCTGCTGGCGCTGGAGCACCCGCTCCCGCAGCTGGAGGAGCACAGAGAGGGCGGGGGGCGACGGAGGGGACAGGTTAGCTACAGGGGGCTAGGGAGGTGTAGGTGGAGGGGGAGGAGGTGGAGGGGGAGGGAGGGAGGGAGGCGTTGGAGGTGGTGGAGGTGAGGGTTTAGGTTGAGGAGGTGGAGGTTACCTGAAAGGGTGTATGGTAGGTGTTGACTTAAAGGGGGTCATGGGGTTGACAGTTTGATTTGGTTAAATTGTTTGATTTGATCAAAGTGGAAGTGTCCACCTCAGGGAGATGATCTATTCTAAATTTAGACCTGATCTTCCTTCAAATCTTCCATATTGTAGCTAAATTAACAATGATCGATTATTAATGATCAAAATAATTCAGCCTTATTTATCGAAGATAATTCAGACTTCAGACAGTCCGGTTCTGATCAAACGACCCTGTCACTGTGATGCTATGACAACAGGAGGAGTGACTACAGTCCCCAGTGTTGGCAGTACCGACCTGGATCTGGTCCAGCATGGCGCGCGCCTCCTGCAGGGCCACCGCCTCCCCCTGCTGGTGGACGTCGGGGTCGCGGCTGACCTCCTGCAGCCAGCGCCGCAGCTTGTCGGCCATCTGCCGGTAGTTCTGCCACTGCACCACCAGGCTGTCGATGATGCCCCGCCTCTGCTGGGCGCGCCGCACCACGCACTGCCACTGGTTGCTGAGCAACGCCAGCTTCAGGCTGAAGTCCTCCCTGGGTGGGTGGGGTCACAGGGGACACAAGGGTCAGCCATACTGTGAGTACTAAATGCTAAGACTGAGAGTACACACTAAAACACTCTACATACTCTGACCTCTGAATACTCTGAGGTACTTATGCTAATACTGGCAACTCCTAGTTCTTATATATTATAATATACTTTTTGGGTCCCATTTTGACTTCCTGCTGTTTATTTTAAAAATAATGTTGATTCCTCCTCAATTCTTATTAACGCCAAAGAATAATGTTAAACTTGATGGGCTTTATGTTAAGAAGAAAACACACTCTAGTTACAGGTATTCATTTAAGCAATAAGCCAAGAGAGGCCGTGGGTTACTGACATTTCTGAAGAGCTAGGGGGCGCTGTTCGACCAGATGCGAAGATGGCTTTTATAAAACGGACACCAAAACGGTTACCGTGACTACCTGGTTTCGACTTCACAAAATAAACACACTGCAGCATAAAATGCGATCATTTATTGATGAGCGAATCATCCTCCTCCCCCTGAGTCATACAGTTCCTCAAGACATAAAAGGGTTGCCAGGCAACACTGGCTAAGATGCATGGGATTGGCGGCGCATTGATACTATGAATACATTGTCGTGTGGTCACAGTTGTGTGTTTATGGCGTATTTCACAGAGGGCTGCGGTGGACGTCCTTTTTCTAAAGTGAAGCTGTGAGGCGGTGAGTGCGGAGCCCTACCTGTCGTCCACCTGCCCCTGGTGCAGCATGCTCTGTCCGTCACTGATGATGGAGTACAGGATCTGCTGTCGGCTGAACATCTCAGCCTGGAACAGCTGCAGGGAAACGGACATAGAGGACAAGCAGTCAGACAGAGGGTCATTCGATTAGATAAGAAAGGAGAAAGACATTAGGATCGATTTCTCTGGTTGAGGAACACACACGCTAACAGACGCACACACAGACACGCGCACGCACTCACACACAGCTCAGTTCCAAGCCTCTACGACTGAAGTCTGGTTTCACATGCACGTGCAAACACACACAGACACACACACACACACACACACACACACAAACATACACACACACACACACAAACACACACACACACACCTCGTGGTCTCTCTGCTGCTCCATCAGACTGAGGAGGTTGCCCGAGATCTCAGCGGCCAGCTTCTGCTCCGTCTGGGACAGGAAGTCCATCCAGGCCTCGCACTTCTGAAGGAAGCTCTGGTGCTGCAGGAGACCCGCCTGCAGCTTACTGGAGGGGAGGAGGGAGAGATGGAGGCAGGGTGAATCAGGATGCAGGATCTATTCAAGAAAGGTTTAACAGTAATAACTAGAGCTGTCAATTAAACGCGTTATTAACGGCGTTAACGCAAACCAATTTTAACGGCGTTACATTTTTTATCGCGCGATTAACGCAATTATTATATTTAAAAAAAATAAAAAACTTTTTTTTTTTTTTTTTTCTTTGGCTCAAAACAAAGAAGCAGTAGCCTGACTGCTATTTTCAAATGACATTTGTTCAAAGCAGTCGTTTAATTGCACTATAGGCTCTTTTTTTGTATCGTCCTGTTTTGATCAGTATATGCCAATGTTGTTATCAATAAAAAATCATTTGCACAAGGCAAGCCGATGCACTTCACCATGTTGATAAGAGAATTAAAATGAGAAGAATTATGGGACAAAAAAATAGAGGGATATTTAGCATAGAAAAATAATTTTTGATTAATTGCGATTAATCGTGAGTTAACTATGACATTAATGCGATTAATCACGATTAAATATTTTAATCGCTTGACAGCTCTAGTGATAACACATTTTGTGGAAACGTCCACCGATAACCCAACAAACCCTCGGTAAGGGGGGGAGGCTACGTAGAGTGCAAATGCAAGAGCAAAGTCTACCCCTATGGGGCCCTTCTCACGTTAACGTGAAGCGTTACGCTGAGGTGCCCCGTGAGCGCCATCCCGTACCTGAACCTCTCGGTGAGGTGGGCCGAGTGGGAGGCCCAGGTCCGGTTGAGGCCCTGCAGCCTCTTCATGTCGCGGTCGCTGAGGGGCAGGCGATAGGCCAGCTCGTTGAGTCGCTCCAGGTCGGGGGACAGGCTGCTCAGCTGCAGCAGGTGAACCTGGGACCACAGCACACGCTCAATGTCAACAGGTTCATACACCTGGGTAGGTTGTATCCCTTGAGTTGTGTTTTTTTTAACGTTGGCATACATTGTAGTGTAATCCAAATAGAGTATTAAAAAAATTGTTTTCCCTATTTTCAGAATTTCAGAATTTAAATTTCGTAATTGTAATAGTCGTAAAACAAACAAAAGACAATGAACTATAATTTCATAGCCCACTGTTACCCAGAGCCCCGATATGAGTAACCTCTTTTTGTTCATCTTACACACTCTCTTGGCCTGATACAGGGTCTCTTGGTGTGTTTGCACGGTGTACGGAGGCTACGAGTCTCCGTGGTTACCTTGAGTCGCTCCATGTGCTCCTGGACCACGGTGGGCTCCGGTGTTCCCACCGGGTCTACCTCCTTCAGGGCCAGCCCGGCCTCCGAAGCCTGGGAGCACAGTGTGTCCAGCTGCCCCCGGAAGAGCTCGTAGTCCTGGGTCCCCGACTAGCGCCAGGCACACACAGACACCGCAGGGTTAACGCGAGGGTGTAAATATTGTTGTTTACATTTGTCACACACACACACACACACACACACACACACACACACACACACACACACACACACACACACACACACACACACACACACACACACACACACACACACACACACAGCTATACCAAAGTACATAAATCAGCATATACACATAAAAGATGAATGGCATGCACTTAAGTTTATGTGCCCCTACATACACATGTGTACATAAGACATCATAAAACACAGTCTCTCCCGCATAGCGACCATATCAACTGCCTCAGGAAAACTAGCGGTAGGATCTTGTACACAGCAATGACACTACTGCCCCTAGTGGTCAGATGTAAGTATCCCACTCTACAACAGTATGAACCCTGACAAACACAACAGAATCAATCCGGTCCTAACAAGACATGTGCCACGTTGTGGTCTTACCTGCAGTATCTCCTGGTGCCGGTGCAGGCCGTGCTCCAGCGTTGCCAGGCGATGGACCAGCGAGCGGTGATCGGACTGGAGGGCGGCCACAGAGGAGGCGTCGACCTGGCTCTTCAGCTGCTCCCCCAGGGCCTGCAGCTGCTGCAGCGACTGCTGCACGGGGGCCTGGCCGCCCAGGCAGGCCTGCACACAAAGCATGGTCCCACACCATTTGTACCTTCCCCATACCGATTCCGATTGCTGAATTTGAGTATCGGCCGATACCGAGTTACAGCATCTAGCGTTGTAACGACCAATAACATTTGTTCTTATTGAACGGTTCTCTTGCGTTTGTTCAGAGCTAGATCATTGACATTTATAATCTATAATCAATTATATTAGAATGACAATGACACATTTGTGTTAATCTAGTTTAGCATGACCATCCACGTTTTTCCGACTTGGTAGCTCGAACACACGTAGATCGGAGATGGCTCGTTTCCCATTCCGACTTTCCACCTCCTACCGTTGGAAAAGCAGCATAACACCGCACGCGTTTGCTATGCTCTCTGCCTGTGCAGCAAATTAATTAGTCGCGTGATGGCATCGGATTGGTGCATAGGCCGATACCCGATGCATTTTAGTACGTTTTCGGAGGTATTTCCGATACTGGTATCGGTATCGGAAAAACTCTAACAACGCATCAACTCCAGGGTGTCACGTGAGTCACCGACGGCGATGAGGGCATAGTTTATTTTAGCTCCCCCGGTGTCGCAGAAAGAGGAACAAAGTTTTTTCCAAGTCGTCTGAAAACAGAACCCCAAATCAATGTAATGATGTTGTGTCCGTGACCAGTAGTACAGCTGTACACTGGTCTCCTCAGAGTGTTGCACACACGCTTTTCATGAGTAGACAAGGGGCTGTGAGACTCAGTGAACCCAGAGGGACATCGTCTCAAAGAAGAGTTTAAATCTGTAGGTCCTACATTCACTGTCTGAGTTCACAGCAGGAGACAGAACAACTCATACATTTATATTCTCCTCTATTCTCTCGGGGCTTTGACGGCTACTGCGTTAGTGACGCCCAAAGCGGGCGATCGCAGGCTCTTTTCCCCAAGTGTTAGGACTCTCTGTATTCTCTGACAACCACCAGCATGGCCGTCTCCCCCAGCCAGACAAAGAACCACCCCCCATGGTGTCACACCCTGGAAGACCGCCCCGTCAAAAGGCCTTTTGTCACAGAGTGCTGGAGCTCTGCATTGTGGAGGACAATCGGACAGGATGTTCGTTTCATCTGCAGCGAGGAGAGGCGCTCAGGGGACCTTAAGGGACGCAGAGGAGCCTTGTGGGTAGTTTGGACGTGTGTAGAAACCATACCACCGCAACGCTGCATTCCTCTAGTCTGGTCTGTGTCTCTGCTCCCCCTGCATCATGCACGTACAGTCATGTAAAAATTACTGAAACTAAACCCAAACATAGAAACCTAGTCGACTGAAAGGAATTTGGTTCCTACTAGGTTATAACTATAAATTATCTTTTACTATTTTTGCATTACTCTACTCCAAAGTGATAAAGAATTGTTTATTCTTTTTTATATAATTAGAATACTAAAATTCATCTAATTAGTTATTATATTATATATATATATATTTTTTTTTTATTTGTATTTTTTATTCATAGTATTTTTGTTGACTATTGATGTATTTCTAGAAAGATGCCAACTGTCACGCTGTTGAAGGAAACCCTCAACACCACCACAACGCTCCCCTCAACACCACCACCACGCTCCCCTCAACACCACCACCACGCTCCCCTCAACACAACCTCCGCCCTCCCCTCAACACCACCACCACGCTCCCCTCAACACCACCTCCGCCCTCCCCTCAACACCACCACCACGCTCCCCTCAACACAACCTCCGCCCTCCCCTCAACACCACCACAACGCTCCCCTCAACACCACCACCACACTCCCCTCAACACAACCTCCGCCCTCCCCTCAACACCACCACCACGCTCCCCTCAACACAACCTCCGCCCTCCCCTCAACACCACCACCACGCTCCCCTCAACACAACCTCCGCCCTCCCCTCAACACCACCACCACGCTCCCCTCAACACAACCTCCGCCCTCCCCTCAACACCACCACCACGCTCCCCTCAACACAACCTCCGCCCTCCCCTCAACACCACCACCACCACCACGTTCCCCACAACACAAACTCCACGCTCCCCTCAACACAACCTCCACCCTCCCTGCAGCAGAGCCTCCACCCTCCACCCTCCCTGCCGCATAGCCTCCACCCTCCCTGCAGCAGAGCCTCCACCCTCCCTGCAGCAGAGCCTCCACCCTCCCCTCCACTCACGTCACAGTCCCGGACCCAGGCGGCGCTCTCCTGCTCCGTGATGTCCCGGTCGGTGGCGCTCTTCAGCAGCCGGTTGGCGCGGTCCTCCTGCCGCTGCACCGCCGTCACACACTGACCGCCCACCGCCTGGTAGCTCTGCCACAGGCCCAGCAGCGCCTTGCTGCTCCTCAGCTGCTCCGAGATCTGCTCCAGCAGACCGTTCCACCTGGGGGGGCCCGCCCGGGGGACAGGGGTTACGTTTAGAGCCGGGGTTTGGTACTCTGGAGAGAGCTGCTTAGTTCCCACCAATTAACCCCCCCCCCCACCCTCAGAGTCGCTGGTTTCACTTTATCAGTGCTGAATAGTGACGCACGGATGAACAACCACAGCGTTCCAAAGTGCATGAAACCGTTCATCAACTGTCTTCATCCACCCGACCAGCAGTGAATGTGGTGAAAGCCAGGGTAGGCCGTTTGATTTGGAAGCTTTTATTTGTCGTATATGTTGGGATACTCTTTACATTCCGACACAACAAAATATTTAAATCCTGTATCTGTGGCTGTATGTCCGTAAAAAGCCTGTTCAATCGTTTGGTATGTTGTGTGAAAACAACCAGGAGAGATACAGAGTGTGTGAGAGAGGGGGGCCGAGAGGCACTAGAATGAGAGCGCTCGGGCTCCCGTTGCTCTCGCGCGGCGCTGCCGTCCCACCTGATGTTCACGTCCCTCAGGGCGCGGTTCAGCGTGTCGGCCACCGACGGGTGGCACTCGGTCAGCAGCTGGTGGGTCACCGAGCCGAACTTCCCCAGGCTGCTCTCCTGCTTGTCCATCTCCTCCTGCAGGCTCTGATTCAGGGAGCACAGAGCCAGGGGTCAGGGGTCATGGGTCAGGGGTCATGGGTCAGGCGTCAGGGGGGAAAAGAGACGTACGCATTTGAGCTACTCTATCTTGGGGCTGAGGGCACGCTTAATAGAATGGAACCCGGATTAATTAATTAATTGATTGGTTGCGTTTTAAGTTCTTACCTAAGGTTTCGAAGTGCTTAACGTACTGAGTATGTGTGTGCGTGTGTGTGTGTGTGTGTGTGTGTTGTGGGAGTAGGACACCTCAATGACCTCATCCAATACCAGTGTGTAGCACACAAATTAAATCAAATACTTGAATTAAACCTTTAATTCAAAACTAGGCAGACGCTACTGTACGTTCCACAACTTCAATAAAATCCCAGTTGTGTTTCATCAGGCGTCAGCTCAGCGACACACCCATGACCCATGATGCGAACACAGGTTTGTGTTTGTCACATCGCTCATATGTTGTCTCAAATGTGTCGTCAAATGTCAGGAGTGTGCGTTTGTCCCATCAGTCTTGTGTTGCCTCAAACGTAAGGCCTGCATGTCTGCAACATCCGGCCCACGGCGGCGGCGGCGTTGCCGTGACGACCGCGTCACGGGGACCCACCTCCAGGCTGGACACCTGCTGCTGCACGGCCTCCAGCGAGCCGTTCAGGAGGCGGAGCCTGGACACGGCGTAGCGTCCCTCCATCAGGTAGCCGCCGATCTCCTCGGCCTCGCGGCGGTACGACGTCCACCGCTCCAGCACCGAGCGCAGACTCAGCTTCATCTGGCTCATCTGACGGCGACAATAACACACTCATTCGATCCCGTTTCATTAGTTATCGTTCCCTAAGGCACTGAGGAGATCGGAGGAGGAGGGGAGCTGTTTACCGGTTCAGTGTTAACGTCATTCGTCAGGTCAGAAAAGAAAAACCATGTCTGGATGATGGAGAGAGTTAGCTCGCCTGGGAACCAGGCGAGCTAACTCTCTCCATCATCCAGACATGGTTTTTCCTTTTTTAAATTTAAATGTCGTGTCCAGCACAACTCCTGCCACCTCTTCACAACACAGCCTGGAGACTGACAAAGAGTCCCCGAGGACACAGGAGTTAACGCCTGGGCTGTGGCCTCTCAGGGCTCTCCGCGTCGTTCACGGGTATGAGAGTCCCCCCCCCCCTAAGCCCAGGAGGCGGTGGAGGGAGGCTCACCATGTGGTCCAGGCCGGCCCAGGACTGGTTGAGTCCTTTGAGGGTCTCTCTGACGACAGAGCAGGCCTCGCCCTTCTTGTCCTGGATCAGCGCACTTCCTCGCTCCTCCGCCTTCTCTAGCTCCTTCTCCTTCTCCTTCACCAGCTCCTCCAGCTCCTGAGCGAACAGCAGGGGGAGGGAGGGAGGGAGGGAGGGAGGGAGGGAGGGAGGCGTTATAATTATTCAACCTTTATTTAAACAGAGAAAGCTCCACTCATCACAGGACAGGGAATGTGGTCCGAACAATGAATTCACTGTTCATGGTCCAGGCAATTATGTAGACTTATAATTAATACAAGAATAGTTTAACCTAAAAATGTTACACAATCAACTGCGATTACATTGGGGGGAATAGTTCAGTTCTGCTTAAAAAACAGTAGCGCTATTGGATCAGCAGTTCTGCTGTAACACAGAAGGACTGCTGGATCAGAAGTGATGATGTAACAAAGAAGGACTGCTGGATCAGAAGTGATGATGTAACACAGAAGGACTGCTGGGTCAGAGGTTCTGCTATAACACAGTAGGACTGCTGGGTCAGAGGTGATGATGTAACACAGTAGGACTGCTGGGTCAGAGGTTCTGCTGTAACACAGAAGGACTGCTGGATCAGAGGTGCTGCTATAACACAGTAGGACTGCTGGGTCAGAGGTTCTGCTATAACACAGAAGGACTGCTGGTTCAGAGGTTCTGCTATAACACAGTAGGACTGCTGGGTCAGAGGTTCCGCTAGTTCTGCGTCCCAGGTGAACAGAACAGTGTCGCCGTGGCAACAGGCTGGGGGGTTACCTGGCAGTCCTTGAGGGCGCTCTGCACCGAGGCCACGTCCTCTATCCGGTGTTTCTTCTTCAGCTTGTCCTCCTGCAGCGTGAGCCAGGCCTTCAGCGCCTGCACCCCGTTCTCGTGCTCCAGCCAGCCCTCCAGCAGGCCCTCCAACAGCTGGATCTGAGGCCCGGACACGCGCAGGCACAGAGGCACAGAACACAAGAGAGGCGGGACTGGATGGGAGCGGCAGCATGTGTTATAAGTGATGTAAGTATTATTATTCGTAACTTATTATTAGTAACCAAGTGAAAGTGAAAGTAAGTGAAAATATGAGCAACAGTGTGTGTGAAACGGAGAAAACTCAGCTTCACAGAGTCAGCATGTTTGAATATATACTATTAGCTATGACTATCTGCTTCATTATCAGTAACTGTAATTATTAGTAACTGTGAATATATGAGTAGCAGTGAGTGTGAATCTGAAGAAAACATGCATAGAGAATCTTATATTATCATAAGAATAATATCATCATTAGAATTGATAGCAATGGCTACAAAACAGCTAGAGAACCCATCAGGGCAGATTTATAGCTAAAGATATGGTTCATCATCTTTAAATATGTATGCATGTAAAATGGTGCCAATGTATTATTATAAACATGCATTATTTGATTGTATTAATATGAGCAGTTCAAATGGATGCCCGGAATTCAAGCATTTCACCACCCTGACTACTACACGTTGTGGTCTCATAACACACACAGCACAGACCCCCCTGAGTGTGGACCACCGGAGCCCGGAGCCCTACCTTCTCGTTGATGAGGCCGTGGAGGACCTGCCAGCGCCGGTTCATGGCCCCCAGCTTCTCCGCAAAGTCTGTCTTGTCGCTGCGCCGGCCCTCCACGTCCAGGCTGCTGATCTGCAGCACCGACTGGTTCACAAAGTCCACCGTCAGCTGCTTACAGGTCCGGTCGATCCGGAACCCCTGAGAGAGAGAGAGAGAGGGGGGGGGGAGGGGGGGAGAGAGAGAGAGAGAGAGAGAGAGAGAGAGAGAGAGAGAGAGAGAGAGAGAGAAAGTAATAAAGATAGAAAGAGAGAGAGCATGAAAGCAGGGGTCAATAACGTGAGCTGGCACTATGCGAGTTATACAAATACAGTGTTTACGGTCGCCGAGAAGGTCGTGTGGCACACCGCGTTGGTTTTGCTTTATTTAATATCTTAGCTGTGTTAATATTAAGTGTCAACATTCATGCGTGAGGACAAAGTAACACAGCCGTTCATGTTGCATTATGAGGGCTCAGAGCAGGTGGGCGTGGCTGAAGGTGGCCTTCAGTAACGGGTCCTGTCCCGTGACTAAGAGACGCCCTGATGGCCGTGTCTGGTCTGTGGTTACCTTGTACTTCTGGAGGAAGTCCTGGACGCGCTCCGAGCCCACGGCGCTGGAGATGCGGTCCTGGTCCTCTCCGATGATGTTCTCCATGAGGGAGATCCAGCTCATCAGCTCCTGGATGGCGTGGCGCGACGCCAGCTTCTCCATCTGCAGCTGTGCACGGGGTTCACTTCGGTTAGCTTAGCCGTTAGCTTAGCCGTTAGCTTAGACGTCAGCACACATGTTGCCAATGACCGACGGACTGGGATTAGTTTTGAGTCTATTTTTGTAAAAGATATGCACACACACATCCACAAAGGACACACACACACACACACGCAAACACACAAATACAGACAGACACACACACACACACACACGCGAGTTTGTTGATAATATCGAACCCGCACACACACTCTCTCTCACTCACACACACGCACACCCATACAAACAAACACACACACTCTCTCTCACACACACACACACACACAAACACACTCTCTCACAAACATACACACACACTCTCTCACACACACACGCACACAAACAAAAACACTCTCTCACACACACACACACACACTCTCACACACACACTCATCCTCCTCCTCCCCCCCCTCCTCCACCGACCTGGTGCAGCTTCTCCTGCACCACGGGGATGCGTGTGAGGAGCTCCGCCCACTGCGTGTCCACCTGGGCCAGGGCGGAGCGCAGGCCGGCCGTGTCCGCCCGCTTCAGACGCAGCAGCTGGTGGCCGGTGCTCAGCACGGAGGACCGCAGGGACGACCTGGCGTCCACCTCCTTGGAGAACTCCTGTCAGGGGGGAGGAGAGGGGAGGGGAGGGGAGGAGGGGAGGGGAGGAGTGGAGAGGAGGAGGAGAGGGGAGGAGGAGAGGGGAGGAGAGGAGGGGAGGAGAGGGGAGGAGGAGAGGAGGGGAGGAGAGGAGGAGAGGAGGAGAGGAGGGGAGGGGAGGAGAGGAGAGGAAAGGAGAGGGGAGGAGAGGAGGGGAGGGGAGGAGAGGAGAGGAAAGGAGAGGGGAGGGGAGGAGAGGAGGAGAGGAGGGGAGGGGAGGAGAGGGGAGAGGTATTTGTTTGAGTTCTCTTTACATCGCGACGTTAATCAATATATTAAATGCTTCGATACAAATAAGATACAAATGGGTATCTGTGGCTGTCACTAGTCTGTAAAAAGGCCGTCCAATCGTTACATCTGTGTCGCTACCTAGCTGTGTGGCTACCTAGCCGTCTACCTGCATGCACTCACTGTGCATTACCGGAGTCTTCAACAAGGCTAGGCTCAAGCTAGCAAAAAAGGCTAAAGCTAGCAAACTGTTTTGGGGGAGCAGCTTAGGAGGGATTACTTGTGTTATATTCTCTATCAGTGATTGTGTTGTAATGTCTGGGACAGAAGGGGGGGGGGTTCACTGACCAGGAAGGCGGAGAGGTGGTCCCTGACGGTCTCCAGCTCCTGGGGGATGGTGACGGACTGGGTGGTCCAGAAGCCCAGCCGGTCCAGAGCCCACCTCAGCCACTGGCTGAGCTCAGAGGACTCCCTCTGGTACCTAGGGGACACGGAGCAGGTGAAGAGACGTGTTTGTACCAGAGAACAAGGGAGAAGGGACTGACGCAGTCAGAGACACTTACAGTCACCGACAGATACACAGACAGTGAGCTAGACAGACAGAGAGATAGACAGACAGGGACCAACAAACAGAGAGGCAGCCAGTGATACACAGACAGACAGACGTACAGCAACAGATAAACAGACAGACAAACAGACGGATAGACAGACAGACAGACAGACAGACAGACAGACAGTGAAGCACAAACAGACACAGACAGACATACAACGACACACAGACAGACAGACAGACAGACAGACAGACAGACAGACAGACAGACAGACAGACAGACAGACAGACAGTGAAGCCCTAACAGACACAGATAGACATACAACGACAGACAGACAGACAGACAGTGAAGCACAAACAGACACACAGACAGACAGACAGACAGACAGACAGACAGACAGACAGACAGACAGACAGACAGACTGACCTGCTCCAGTGCTTGAGGGTGGAGTCGAGGCGGTGGAGCTCTCGGTTGACCTTGGTGGTGGAGCAGAGCCAGTGCTCCCCCAGCGTGGTGAGCTGGGTCTCCAGGTCCCCGCAGCACACGCTCAGCAGCAGCCGCTTGCCCTCCTCCAGCACCTGGTACAGCTGGGGCTGGTGCTCCGTCAGACGGGCCTTCAGACACTGGGGGGGGGCAGAGAGGGTGGGGTTAGGACGGGTGGTGCCTTCAGACACTGGGGGGGGGCAGAGAGGGTGGGGTTAGGACAGGTGGGGCGACGAAAGGCTTGATTGTGTGTGTGTGTGTGTGTGTCTGAGTATGTGAGTGTGTGTTAATGTGTGTGTGTGTGTGTGTATATGTGGGCGTGCATTTCCAGTATACATGTGTGCGTTTAGATGTTTATTATTAGTTTATCTGTGTGTGTGTGTGTGTTTACACGTGCAGACGTGCGCGCGCGTGTACCTGGTAGAGGTTGATCCGCTCGCTGAGGCGCTCCTCCGTCTCCTCCACCAGCACCACGGTGGGTACACCGCCCTCCACCGCCTCCAGCTGCCCGCACAGCGCCTTGTAGTCCTCTAGGAGCCGGCTCCACGACTGGGGGGCCGGGGGGGGGACAGGGGATGAGTGATAATCACACTTATACACAATGGCAGTAATCAGTAGTGTGATGAGTTACCTGCTCTCATTATCTGCACTTATCTTACGACATTTATTTGGTGGCTCACATGCGTCATCCTACTCTGAGTATAACATCAACAAAAGTAGTTCAGAGTGTGTGTGTGTGTGTGTGTGTGTCTGTTTATGTGTGTGGGTGTGTGTTTACATATATATCTGTGTGTGTTTATATGTGTGTGTGTGTGTGTGTGTGTGTGTGTGTGTGTGTGTGTGTGTGTGTGTGTTTATGTGTGTGGGTGTGTGTTTACATATATATCTGTGTGTGTTTATATGTGTGTGTGTGTGTGTGTGTGTGTGTGTGTGTGTGTGTTTATGTGTGTGTGTGGGTGTGTGTTTACATATATATCTGTGTGTTTATATATGTGTGTGTGTGTGTGTGTGTGTGTGTGTGTGTGTGTGTGTTTACATATATATGTGTGTGTGTGTGTGTGTCCTACCTCCAGGATGCTCTCCAGCTCCACCCCCCTGCGGTGGGCCTGCTTCAGGGTGCTGTGGGCCGCGCCCATGGTCTCCTCCAGGGCCTGGCTCTCCCTCGGACCCACCAGCCCCGACACCTTGCTGTAGAAGGCCTGGCTCAGCACCATTTGCCGCTCCACGCCCTGGAAGAACTCCTTCAGGAGGTGGAGGAGGAGGGACAGGGTCAGTGACGGAGGCTGTTTTTATACAGCGCTTATTTGAATTGAACTACACTTGTAGTGACTGTTTCTTAATCATTTGGCAGCCCTGGAAATTTCCCATTAAGTGAGTGAGGCGGTCCTCAGAAACGTCTCCACGCCTCGTTCTTTGTCCGTCCGTCCGTCCGTCCGTCAGTCCTCACCTTGTGTTTGTCCAGGAGCATCTGCACGTCGATGACCGAGGCCACGGTGATCTTCTGGTCGGCGGCCATCTTGTCCTGGGCGGTGTCCACCAGGTCGGCGAGGTCGTGTAGCGCGGCCTCGTACTGGGCCTTCAGCGACAGGCTGTGGTTCAGGCTGCTGCGCCGCGAGCCCACCATCAGCACCAGCTCCCCGTACGCATCCTGGGGAGGGGAGGGGAGGGGGGGGGGGGGGGGGGGGGGACCGCGGGATGGTGAGTGACGCCTTTGTACGCGCTTTATAGTTAGCCGTTAGCGTAAGCATTAGCAACAACTACCAGCTACCGTCAAGCATGGCAGTGTACTCCTGCTAATGCTAGCAGTTAGCGTTAGCATAAATGCTAACTTCTTATGCTAGCAATTAGCATTAGCAATTAGTATTAGCATTAGCGCTAACGCTCATTTTTATTGATGTTATGATTGATGTCTTAAAGAATCCTATCCTAAGAGAATGTATATGGACTGAATGGTACATAATAGATTTTACTTGGGCTGACCTTCAGATATAAACCATATGTGAATTTAAATATATAATTAAAGTGGTTCAAATCTTAATATTACCATAAACAATACTGTTATGATAACTGATCGTTAGCAATATGTGTGTCAAGAGAAAGGAAAGGTAAGGACATCAGACATCGCGCGGGGCGAACCCTCACCTGTAGTTTGAGCAGCTCCTGCTTGGAGACCTGGTCCGACTGTAGGCTCTCCGCTTTGCTCTTCAGCTCAGCCACCCTCTGCTCAAACTCCCGCAAGCTCTCCTCCACCTCAGACAGAGCCTGACCAAACCAAACACACAGAAGACACAGGGCTGAGTTCCAGTTTAGCGCTACTGCTAAGACAACAAGGGGACATACATTTACATTTACCTACAGGGCATTCAGCAGACGCTTTCATCCAAAGGGTTGGGTTAAGGGTTGTCATAAGAAAGAGAACAATATATCGCTTGCTAGGATAAGATGTTACACGGGGGTCCCTCACCTCGATCTGCTTGGAGGCGGGCTTGTCCACGGCCCCGGTCTTCCTCTGCAGCACCGCCTGCTTGCTGTCCCCCAGCGCGGTGAACAGCCTCCTCAGCTCGTTCTGGGCGGACGACAGAGGACCGGGAGTCAACGGGGAGCGACACAACATCACGTCGAGCCCCGTCAACACAACCACTGACAGAAGCTCCGGGTTACAGCTCCAGTGGCCTCCAGTGGCGTTTGATGGCTGCTCTGTACTTAAACATCGCTTTTTCCGTGTGTTGCATGTATTTATGTACGGTGCAATAAATAGAAAACACACACACTAAAGAAAACCGACAGCACTTTTTGTTATTTCTAAAAAATGATGAACACGTTTTCTATTTATTTAACTGGATCGTTTCCCCTTCAGGGATGGATATGCACCTTAATGAGTGTCATGTAGCCTGTTAAGCCCTTTGAGGCTGTACTTGTGATTACGGGCTATACAAATTAATTGAATTGAATTGAATTAATTTAATCTAATTGAATTGATACATCTCCGTGACTCTGTACCAAACCAGTACCACCAAGATGGCCGCCCCGGGTCCCCAGCGCCTCACCTGGAAGGCCGAGTGGTCCTGCAGGCGGTCCCTCATGCCGTCACACTGCTGCTCCAGGGTGGAGTCCAGCAGCTCCAGCCGCTCCATCAGCCCGCCCAGGGTGTCCTCCATCAGCCCCCGCTCCTCCCCGTCCCACAGCCGCCCCCCCGCCTCCAGCAGGGCCCGGCACCGCGACGCCTCCCCCCGCACCTCCTTCAGCTCCCTGCCCAGGCCCTGGGGGAGGAGGGGAGGGGCCGAGAGACGGCGGCCAATAGGGGGACGGTTAGTAGGAGGCCTCTCAATGTGCTGGAGACAGCCCCGTGCATGTAGACAGACGGACTGACAGACGGACGGATAGATAGAGAGATAGACAGACGGACTGACAGACAGACGGATAGATAGAGAGATAGACAAACAGACAGACAGACAGACACAAAGACAGACAGACAGACAGACAGACAGACGGATAGATAGAGAGATAGACAAACAGACAAACAGACAGACAGACAGACACAAAGACAGACAGACAGACAGACAGATAGATAGAGAGATAGACAAACAGACAAACAGACAGACAGACAGACAGACAGACAGACAGACAGACAGACACAAAGACGGACGGACGGACGGACGGACGGACGGACGGACAGACAGACAGACAGACAGACAGACGGATAGATAGAGAGATAGACAAACAGCCAGACAGCCAGACAGCCAGACAAACAGACAGACA